>NC_133620.1:211593174-211740674 GCF_048593235.1 Sminthopsis crassicaudata | reverse complement strand
TGCCAAGAAAACCCCAAATGAGCATAGAGTTATAGACAACTGAAAAGTAACTGGACAACAACAAAATGATACACAGACAAAAAGTGAAACACTACCCCCAAGTAATTCACATTCTACTGGGGGAGATAATATATATAAGGTCTATACAAAACTAATGCTAAGGGATATTGCTTGGAGAGAGAGGTGGGATGGGGAGGATGAGGCAAGAAGTACTAGATGATCTGTAAAGTCTCTTCCAGATCTATAGCTAATGATTCTGTGGCCTAAACATTGGCTCTATTTCTAGGTTCAGCTTTTCTGAATCACCATCTGCCCTAGCCAGAAATGTAGCATTCTCCCATTCTCAACATGCCATGTGATCTGACACTTTGTCAATGCAAAGAAGTATCAACAACAAAGAGATTATACTATTATCAATAGGTCAGGTCTTCCATTCAAATTAAATGCCACAGATACGGATGAGACTTTTTCTAACTCAGGAAAGAATAAACTATATTTGATGGGTGGGGAGATTAGGAAGAAATAATCTGTTTCCTTATTTTCATTTATATGGCCAAGAAGAGCTCTTTATTAGTAGACTCAGAAGAAAAGATGAAATTTTTGATTATCTAATTAAACATCCATAATGTGGTAAAATACAAAGAACATAATACTTGAGAGTTTTGTTGCTGGTTTGCTGTTTAATCTTTTCAGACTCTTGTGGTCCCACATAGAGTTTACTTGGCAAAGATACTCCCCAGATGAGGGAATTGAGGCAAAGAGTTAAATGACTTGCTCAGGGTCATGCAGCTAGTGTTTCAGGCCATATTTTTTCAACTCAAGAAGATGACTCTTCCCAATTCCAAGACCAGTACTCTATATCCATTGTACTAACTAGATGCTCTTACAGTCAGAGTGCTTGGGACTCTAATCTTACCTCTACTGCTTACTGCATATATGACCATGGGTAAGTGAATTATTCTTTATGGGCTTCTGTATACTGATATATAAAATGAATATAGGTGACCTGCTTTTTAAGTTTCTTTCCTCTGAGTTTTATGATGTCATGGCATAACGAATTCAATTTAAAACACTAATGTCTTATATGTAGCTATTATGAAGCTCTAAGGAAGCCAAGTGATATAGTGGTTAGAGAACCAAGCATAGAGTCAGCAAAACCTGAGTTCAACTCTGAATTCAAATGCTTACTAGCTGTGTGATGCTGGGCAAATCAATAGCCCTGTTTGCCTCAAGACTTTCATCTGCAAAATGTGTCAGAGAAGGAAATAGTAAACCTCTACAATTTTTGTGAATCTAATTTTCTCTTTTTTAAAAAATAGCTTTTAATTTTCAAAATACATACAAAGATAATTTTCAACATTCATTATTGCAAAACTCTGTTTCATGTTTTTTCCCTCCCTTTTCCCCACCCTCTTCCCCTAGAGAGCAAGTAATCCAATATATGTTAAACATGTTCAATTCTTCTATATATATTTCCACATTTATCATGGTGTACAAGAAAAATCAAATCAAAAAGAAAAAAAATGAGAGAAAAAAAGAGAGAGAAAAGGCAAGCCAGCAACAACAAAAAGGTGCAAATACTATGTTGTGATCCACATTCAGTCTCAAAAGTACTCTCTCTGGATGCAGACGTCTCTCTCCATCACGAGTCTTGGAATTCACCTGAATCATCTTAATGTTGAAAAGAGCCATGTCTATCATAATTGATGATCACATAATCTTGTTGTTGCTGTGTTCTCTTGGTTCTAGTCACTTTACTTAGTATCAGTTCATATAAGGCCTTTCTAATAATTTCTCCAGGCCTTTCTAATAATTTCTAATAATTTCATCTTATTATTTTCAATAATATTCCATAACAAATATATACTATAGCTTATTCAGCCATTCTCCAGATGATGGGCATTTACTCAGTTTCCAGTTTCTTGCGACTATAAAAAAGGCTGCCACAAACATTTTTGCACATATCAATCCCTTTCCCTTCTTTAGGATCTCTTTGGGATATATACCCAGTAGAAACACTGCTGGATCAAAGGGCATGCACAGTTTGACAGTCCTTTGGACATAGTTCCTAATCGTTCTCCAGAATGATTGCATCAGTTTACAACTCCACCAACAATGTATTCTACTCCAATACTTTTGCCAAGAAAACTCCAAATGAGGACATGAAGAGTGACATAACTGAAATGACTGAACAAAAGGAAGCCAGTGAAATTGCCTATATGTAGATTTATCCATTAAGAAAAATTAGAGGTGTAGTTAGATGGCCCAGTGGATAGAGGGCCTTGGAATCAGGGCTTGAATTCAAATCTGGCCTCTGACATTTAACACTTACTAGCTCTGTGATCCAGGGCAAATCACTTAACTCCAATTGCCTCAACAAGAAAGAAAGAAGGAAAAATTGGGGAACACAATATTTATTTGGAAATGATGAATTATAAAAAGAAAATAATATTTTGGTCATTTAATTGTTGGAATTTTTTATGCTTTTCTTCCAAGCAGTGAGAATGTTTTTTACTGAATATATATTTCAGCTCTATCATTGCTAAGCTCAGAAGAAAAATCATCTAAAGAATAAGCAGCTGAATAGGATACTGAGACTCAAGTTGTATTTACTTCACATTGCACAGTGAAGTGTTACTATAGATAGAAATGTTGCTATAGAAATGTATGGAAAATTTTACTTCTTCCTACTAGTGAAGTATTCTTCTCTTTTAAAAAAAATTCTCACAGAAATTGTCACTGCAATATCAGAGACTATTTCACAGGGACCTTTCACATAGCTCTACGTGGGGAAAAACCCTCAGCTTCTTTTCTGTCTGTGGCAAACCTGTGGCATTATTAAAGTTTCTTTTCCTTGTCAAACTATAGCAGACATTGTAGTTTACTAAAAGAGAACAGAAGCACCAGGTGAAGACAGCCCTGCCATCAGAGATCTGGTGTTTTAAAGTGAACCTGTCATGAATTCTGAACAGAGCTCAAATGAAATCATTGCCTGCTTACATAAGCCAGTGCTCAGATAGCAAGAATACTTAACCATGCTCAATGGGGCTTAAATATTTTGAAAGCCATTTATCTTCTCATTCAAAATACATTGTCAGGTTGCTCTAAGAAGTAAACTTGCTACTGAGATGAATTTCAGTTCTTAAAGAAAAAGCATATTTCTAACCTTAAGAGAATCCATACAGACTAAGAGAAATGGATTTGTTTTCTTCTGTTGCATGGTTAATGTAATAAAAAATCTCTACAGTTAAAATGAAAAAATAACTATCACATTAATTTTTTCATAGTTGACTTTAAAAGATTATCCTTATGTCTAAAGTATAAAGTGAGTAATAATAAAGATAATTACAATGAATTTTTATTTATTTGGAATCCAGACAGAGAACTCAAACACTTGGGGAGGGGGTCCCCTATAGAAAGAAACTAAATAAAGCAGACATTGCCAAGAATATCTAAGATTTGATTGAATGTCAAGTCTTGGGAATCACTGTAATTCCATACAATTTTATATTTTCTTAAATCACAAATATTAAATAACATATCCAAGATCTGAGAGTTAGAATTCAGGATTCATATTCTTCTCTCTTAATTCTTTGTCTAGTGCTTTCTTTAATATCCCATGTTATTCTATGTTATCCCATGTTAGTCCTGTTCTACTCTTCATGATCCCACTTAAGGCTTTCTTGACAAAGATACTGGAATGTCTCCAGTTCATTTTACAAATAAGGAAACTGGGGCAAACAGGATTAAGTGACTTGTCCGGGGTCACATAGGTAATAAGTGTCTGAGGGCAGATATGAACTAAGGAACATAAATCTTTCTGAATTCAAGCCCAGTGCTCTATCCACTGTGCCACTTAGTTGTTTTTACAACCCCATGCTTTTTCTTTATTGGTAGCACTGAAGTACACAAGAGTAGGGAAAGGTAAATATGCTAAGGAAGAAGAAAAAATAGAATGTTAGGAGAAATAAAATAACAGTATTGTCAAAGGGGAAATGTCCAATTTTATGAAAGTATTGAGACTGAAACAAGGTTGCATGATAGTCTGGAATGAGCTCCCTCTCATATATCTTGTAGAATATCTAGAAAGTACTACCTCACATTAGACACCTTACTTAATCTTTCCTAATCCTTTTCCCAGTTTTGATGTTTGCTCTTTCTTAAATTAATCTATATGCTTTTATATAGGCTTATATTTTCTTATCTGTATGCATGTTGGGTTTACTCCTTCTATCTTAGTTAAATTTAAGCCCCATAAGGTCAGGAACTATTTCTTTTTTTTTTTTTTTGAAGGGGGGTCTTTGTATTTCCAGTGCCCAGCAAAGCTCCTGATAGGTATTTAATGAAAATTTCTTGATTTGAATGCAATTTAATTAATTGGTATCTTACTCTTACAAAGCTTCAGAGAAATTATATTGGGTGAAGCATTATAGTGCTATATCCTGAAGGGAATTTAGAAGTCATCTAAACCAAACCCTTTATTTTAAAAGTAAGAAAACTGAAAGCCAGAGAGGCTAAGTTACAGGCAAAAATGGAGCAGGTTTTGGGTCTCCAAACTCAAGAGTTCTTTACCTTGTATAGTATACCATATTTTGTGTCTTACATGTACTATTAGGATCACTTTGAGTATACCCGTCTGTGGCATATTTATTAGACAGAAAAAAAAAAGAATTGAGTAATGTCTATTTGACATTCTTGAAAAATATTAACAATATTGTTAACCTTTACTGTGATTCATACAGATTGAATATATACCTCCTCCTATAATGGTGCCCATATGTTTTATTGTTAATATGTTTTTGGTATAGTTGGTTTTTCTGCTTTCTATATGGGGCATCAATGGATAAAGTGCTGGACCTGAAGTCAAGAAGACTCATATTCCTAAATTCAAATTCAGCCTTAGATATTTACTAAGTGTGTGATTCTGTGCAAATCACTTTACCCCATTTGCCTCAGGTCCTCATTTGTAAAATAAGCTGGGGAAATACCAAACCCATTTGTAAAATGAGCTGGGGAAATACCAAACCAGTCCAATATCTTTGCCAAGAAAGCTCTAAATGAGTTCAGGAGTTGGACACAACTGAATACCAACAATATATCTCACTATTACAGAAATAAATAAAAATGTAACAAGTGAATCTTTATGTTACCAACGAACAGACTGGAAACATAGTGATAAAAGCTATTGAAAAAAATCTAATCACAAATGTTACAACAGATGTTTAGCAAATGTTAATGACATAGCTATTTTAATGATAAAATGTTCTTTTCTTAAATAAAGGTCAACAATACAAAGTAGACACATTCACATTATTAAAAATTCCAGTTAAAGAGCTATATTTTCATCAGGCTAGAAACAATAACTCCTCAAGTTAAGAAAAATTATTTGGATATCATAATCAGCAAAATCACCACATGGTTTCTTCCATTGATAATAATTGCACAGGTTTTTTATGATTAAGAAGGGTCCAGAGAGTGTTCCTGTAGTAAAGGGATTCCAACGTTAACAAAAAGTATGGTAAAGATTTTGTGATTATATCATAAAATATTAGAGCTGAACAATAAGCAAAGAAACCCAGAAAGTACACTCAACAATTTGAAGTTTAATCTACATTATTATCATTTTAAATTTGGAAAATCAATAAAAAATAAGAAAATATTGATTTGTAGTTACATTGCCATTTTCTGAGGTACAGATGCTTCAATGAAAATTTAACAATCAGCTCTCATGAACTCTTTTGAGTTGGTGCCAGCTTGATCTACTTTCCTAAATTATAGATTTAGAGTTAGAAGAGTACAATCCAGTCTCCGGGTTGGTTCAAGACAATTATCTGGTAGTTTAGGCTCATATTGAAAATAACGAGATTCTTGAAGGTCAATTCATGCTTAAATAAAGAGATGTATTTAACTATAGCAGGCAGGAGAAACAAATTCAACAAGCATGGACAATGAGAACCCCTTGAATTGCTCTGGTCCTGATCAGTCAAGCATCTGAGAGACTCTACAATTCCATAGGTTGCTTTGTATTCAGACCAGTAGGAAAAGATATTAAGTCTGGCCCTTAATGCTTATTCCATTCCCTTTCCCTTCTCTGTTTCTATATTGTTTGAAGAATGAATTCTCTAAGAAAGACATGCAGACTTGTTAAATGAAAACTATATCTATATATTTATATCCATTGACATTTCTATCAGTTTATCTAAACAGGTATAGATAGCTATATCTTTATCTATTTTTCTATATAAAAATAGTTAGGTACTTTAAAGGACTCTATCACTAAACATTACAAGGAAACACGTGTTTCAACAACACCTTAGGGCATAAGGTTATAGAAACAATTAAAGAAGACACTTAGAAAATTTAGAATTTAGAACAATGGTTCAGTCTGTTCCCATCTTCTATTTACACTGAAAGGAACTTAGATCTTTTTATTTCTCATTTTCTCCTCCTTTTGTTTGACTAACCTCTGTATCTATTAGGCCTTACCCTTAGAAAACTGGCTCACTGCCTAGATTAGATATGATCTCATTTTTCAGTATTTACAAATGGATTTGGTTTGACAAAATTACAGGTACCTCCTTTTTTTAAAAATCTGTTTTTCCATCTCTTAACTTGAGGTAACACATTTCCTAGTATTGAGTTTAACAAGTGCTCCCACTTTTCTATTTCCCTCTAACCCTACTAGTGTAGTTAACCAACCAACTAACTAGCTAATCTGTACTACCTTCTGGCTACAGACCTGGGGGAAAAGAAAAAAACAAACAAACAAACAAACAAAAATCTTCCTGATTCCCTCAACTGGAGAGATATTTCCCTTTCTGGTATCCACAAAATGTTTCTTGTTGGGCTTTGGACACAAGAATTTTATAATCACTTCCTCCTTTATTTTCATTATTTTCCTTTTTTTTTTTTTTTTTTTTTTTTTTTAATGTATTGAAGTTCTGGTTTTATTAGCGCTCTTTCAATTCTGATCTGTCTTCTTAGTCACCCTTGATCTGAAAATATTCTCTAGCTGCTTTTATATATGACCTTGCCTTTACCTTAGAACTGTTTTGTTTTGTTTTTACTTTTTACACAGATGAAAATTGGAGCCCTTTCTCTCATAGGCTATATCTTTGCAGTAACCTCATGATTTAGGCCACTCTGCTCTTCATCAGTGAACTTAGTTTGCCTATTTTTGTTTCCAACATAAGTTCCCTCTAAAAGCTTAATTTTTCTTCATATTCAAAACTTATCCCCTTCAGAGGCTTTTCCATAAAATTCCACTTTTTTATTTACCTGGCCCTGGCTCATAAGAAGGGCAGGGATATAAACAAAATTTTTAAAGACATCTTGAAATGCTTCTCTTTATTCACACAGCTGGTCCTTTGGCATAGCTCTTTCTCATTGGCTCAAGTCTCTTACCGTTCTAATCCACTGTATACTCAATTGCCAAAGTGATTTTTGAAAAGTATAGGCCTGATTATCATACCCTCTACTTAATTCTTTCAATGATTTCTTATTTCCTCTAAGATAAAATTTTAAAACCTTTTTTTTTTTTTTTTTTTTTTTGTTTTGTTTTGTTTTTAAAGTTCTTTGCAACTGGGACTCTTCTATATACACTTTTCAGTGTTTAACATATGTCTCCTTGCTTTTCTTCACAAATGACTCCATGCCTTTTTCCTAACCCTAAATGCCTTTTCACAGGCATTTGTCTGTGAGTGTAAGAGTCTTCTTCCTCACTTCCTCCTCTTGCTTCCTTTAAGACAGTTCAGATTCCACTTCCTGCATGCCTACACATATATCTTGTATAAGTGTGTGTGTATGTATATATCTCTCTATATATTTGTATATGTTTATTGTGTGTATATATGTAAAAAAAAAGCCACAAAATTAAAAAGACTTCCAGATCTTTCATCTACATATTTACATTTAAATCATTTAAAAAGAAATAGTTGTTCTTCACTGAGATGTCTCCACATCCTTTTCCTGAATTAATATCTCACAGTGGTTTCTTATGAGTAAATTTTCTTACTCTAATTTAAAGCAATCATTTAGCAGTTTAGAAAAACTCCTGCGTTATTTAAAAACTATTTTATGAATTATAAACTATTTTCCCAATTTATCCAGATTTTTTTGAATTCTGGCCCTTTCTTATAAGAGGGGAAACTACTTTCCTCTGTATCATAAATGGACAAACTCTCAAGATCTTTGATGATAATTTTAAATAACTGATACCAAACCCTTGAGAATACTTGTCTTTCAGGTTAGAATTGATTCATTAATAGTGGATATTAACTAGTGCATGACATGTTGAAATAATCAGGAAGATCTTAGAATTATCAAATCTCTCAGAAAGTCAAAAGCCCATTATTAAGGCCAGTTTGAGATTTGAATGGATTTTTTTAGTGTAGTTTTTGAGTCTCAATGTAGACCCTAAGCTGGGTATAGAGGAGTGAGGTAGAAAGGAGGATATAAGCCAAAAAAAAAAAAGGCCTAGTCTTGTATTCACAACACAAAAGTCAATCCTTCTCTGAAGAGAAAATACTGCATTAGCATGTAAACTACATGGATTGAACTGTACATTTGCTTTTTTGTGTGCCACTCCTTAAGAGAGCATTTGCAATTACATAATAAGTACTTAATAAATGCTTTGTAGGTTGAAGTACATTAGCACTGTTATCAGATAAATAATCAGTATCCCTTGCTAATGATGATGGCAGTAGGTAAGTTGAGCAAAAGTCAGGGAAAGTTGCCCAGCAAGGGCAGCTGCATAACCCTGTACAACTATTAGGACAACATATGTTTGTTTTTTGCCAGGGGTTTAAGGATGAAAAAGTATTATTACCAGCTGCTGCCATATTTAATTAGATTGGCTGACTTTGTTCAATTGGTTTTGGATAGTTCAGTCAAGTGGAAATTTCATCAAAGTAAGGAAGGCCCTGGGGTTCGGGGAAGATACTTTTGCATAGTCTGTCTTTCTAAAATATAATATTTTATTTCATTTTACTGTTGTTCTGTCAGCAGGGAAGTATCAAGCAAGTGAAAGAATAAATGAATGAAACAGCCTTTATTAAGTATTTATTATGTGCCAGGTACTGTGCTAATCACAGTAGACACAAATAGAAAAAATAAGATAGTCCCTATTCTCAAAGAGCTCACCTTCTAATTGGAGGAGACAATACATAATAGAAAACTCAGCTTTGGGGCTAAATGGCAAGACCCATTTCTTAGCTTAAGCAGGTAGAACAGATAACATAGCCCAGGGATCTGGAGGCCATTGAAGGAGGACAAATGGTAAAGCCTGGGAGCACTTTAGGAGGTCATGGAAGGACAGATGGCTTCTCACTGGACGGAGCAGAGTAGGTGTCTCTCCAATTATGTAATCTGCTTAAAAAGTCAAATTGCCTAGATTGGGAGAGACAAATGATGCTAGGCAAACAAAGAAAAGGCAAAAGGATAAGCCACTCCTTAAAAGTGATGCATCTCCTTTCTTTTTACCCACCCAGTCACATGGGAGTCTGGGAATATGTGGAAATGAGTGTTGTACACTTTCTTAGACATCTGACATTCTGTGGCATCTTTCAACAATAGTTCTAGGCAGGTGAGATGATCTATTTTCTCTTAAGAGCTAAATGTCTGACAAAAAGGACATTTCCAAATAGCTATTATTGCATTTCTGAAATGAAACTTGTTTTGAGACTCTGCCCCATCACCCTAATAATATGTTTGAGAGCCCAGATGTAGGAGTGCAAGAATAAACTGAGATCTTTCGGAGTTTATTGTTGGGAGTGAGGAAAGAATGAGGGGTTTTCAGAATGTAATACCAGATGTCTAAACAACAAAACATGTAAATTCTATGTATTCATTAAATATCCATTCATTCAATAAACATTTGGTGAGCCTTCCAAATAAAAAGCAATGTAGGCAGCCAATATGTGAACTAGAGTGGTAATGAGAAAAGAGAGGGAACCATTGCTACAGATATTGTACAATGCATTTTTCTGTTTAACAAAAAAATTGTCCCCTAATTATAGTTTAGGTTCCCTGGGACTTCAATGGCAAAAGACAGAGAAGGCAAAAGATGGAGAGTAATGTGGGAAGAGATGGAGACTCTAGAAATAGTATTTGCACAATCCGATTAAACTAAGGTCTGGTAAAGTAAAGATGCAAGGTTTGAAAGGGCCAAGACCAGCAGTTCTAAGGATGTGGGGGTATGGTTTTTGAAAGAAAAAGAGTAATAACAGCTAGATTGTACATACAGTTAGGAAGGGTCATAAGTAGAATTTTATACTTAAGAACCAAGAAGACTGGAATTAGAATCCTGCCTCAGACATTTACTAGCTTTGTTGAATTGACTTGAAAAGACCCTCACTATACCTCAGTTTTCTCAAACATAAAATGAGGGATTGGTCTCGTTGGCTTCTAAGATACTTTCCAGGTCTAAATCTGATACTATTACTCTACATTTTGAGGAAAAGTGGTTGGGAGATCCAGATGAGGTATTTGAATGAGTTCTGATAGTAACTTTGGTAGCATCAGTTCTCAAAGTTCAGGGGTATGACTCATTGCAGTGGGAATAGCTTTAGTGACAGAAGAAATACAAACTTATCAGGGGTGAAAGAAGGATTAGCTGTAGTAATAAGATAAGAAAATTAAATTGAGGGAATAAGTATTGGTAAAGAAGCAAAATTATCCATTTTTAAAGATGGATATGATGGTGCATTAAAGAACTCTAAAAAAATCAAGGCTCACACAGATCATTAGCATTTCTATGTAATAATAATAAACCCTAGCAGGAAAAGCAAGATAGGAAAATACAATTTGCAATAAAACATTGTTGTTCAGTCATTTAAGTTATATTTGACTCTTTGTGATTCCATTTGGGTTTTCCTTAGCAAAAATTCTGGAGTAATTTACCATTTCCTTTTACAGCTCATTTTGTAAAAAAGGAAACTGAGGCAGAGTTAAGTATCTTGCCCAGAGTCACATGGCTATTGAGGACCATGCTTAAGTATAGAACTCAGAAATCCTATAAAAAGGTCAAAGGGGATGCACCATTTGGGGAGAATTGGTTCTCCAAAGCCTCCCTGCCACAGCTGTGGATCCCAGACCTCATAGATTTTTACAGGCTTTTTGGGTTACACACTTAAGAGTGGTTCTCAACATATAGCTAATAAGTGTCTGAGACTGGATTTGAACTCAAAACTTCCTGACTTCAGATTCAGGACTCTATTCACTGTGCCACCTAGCTACCCCCAAAATATAAATTCAACTTACCCTTAGGAAATTGAACCCTGCTCTCCTCTTTAATCTCTTTGTCACTATACTTTAAAATAACTACATTATATATAAAATATTTTGGACTCTATCAACCAAGATACACATAACTTTATAGATACTACTATAAACTACTGTTTACAGAAATACAGAGGCAAATAATTAGAAAATAAATAGCTGCTTAGGGATAGAATATAAGTCAATATGTTCAAAATGACAATATTACCTAAACTAACTTACTTATTCAAAGCCATACCTATCAAACTACCTAAAAATAGGATTATTTTGTAATCCTATAAAATAAGAATTATTTAATAGAACTAGAGAAGATAAAAATGAAACTCATATGCAAGTTAAAAAGGTTGAGAACCTCAAGGGAAATAATGAAAAGTAGTGTGAATTAAGGGGACTTATCAGTGCCATACCTCAAACAATCCTAAAAGCAGTAATCATTAAAACAATTTGGTAATTATTAAGACACAAAATAATGAAGTATATTAAAATATGGGCAGCTAGATATCACAGTAGATAAAGCACCCACCCTGGAGTCAGGAAGATCTGAATTCAAATCTATCCTTAGAATCCTGTCATTTAAGTCTGTTTGCCTATTTCTTCATCTTTAAAATCACCTGGAGAAGGAAATGGCTAATCACTCCAGTATCTTTGCCAAGAACACACCAAATGGGGTCACAGAGTCAGACATGACTGAATAAATAAGTTGTTAGTCATCCTTTGTTTTTGAAGAGGAACAATGACATCATATGCATTGATTTGCACATGAATTGGATTTAAGTGAGGCAGGACCACACAAGTCTCATTCTGTTTTCCAGAGTTATCAAAGTACAGTGTCAAGACAAAAGTCAGGATGACTGCCAATGGCCCAGAGTGTAGCAGATGACCTTGGCAACAAGCTCTAAGCATTCCACAGAGCCTGCTTCAGTTACCTTCATGGCCATTGGAACAAATTCTTCTCATCCATCTATTCTGTGAAGTTTTTACATACTTGGGGTAGACATTCCCCTAATGCACTGATGAGTTTGAGCCTACTAGTTATCTTCAACTTGGTTAAAACCCTCAAAGATGTGTGTGTGTGTGTGTGTGTGTGTGTGTGTGTGTGTGTGTGTGTGTGTGTGTGTTTTAACCAGGGTATGGCTGCTGTGAATGATGCAGCTTATTGGAGCCACAGGTGAGAGTTGAGTGAAAGTGGAGAGTAAAAGGTAATTGAGTAGTTCAGAAAAGGGCTGCTTTTCATGTATTTCTCATACATGAGTTTCTAGTCCTCCCTGAACACCCAACACACCCCAAGAGAATAAATAATAGAATAGTATAAATTTGAAATGGACCCAGTCAGAGTTGTTGCATGATTTTTTTTTTTACCTTTTTTTTTTATATATAGAAGCATAGGCATAGGAGCACAGGTATAGGAGTAAAGGAGTAAATGGTGGAAATGATCCTAGACTAAGGTTTGGCAGAGCATAATTGGGAAAATGATAAAAGGGGTAGGAAATTCAAGAGAGAACAATGTGGAATTGAATTGGTTTACCAAGGAATCAATAAAGGGAAAAGTAGAGAGGTGGCTAGTACTGGAGACATGATCTGATAGAAAATTGAGTAGAAGTTTCTGTGTGAATAAGGAGTAGGGTTCTGTAAGTCAAGACAGAGGGAGAGTTTTTGTATCTATTTTATTTTTTATATTAAAAGTTTTTATATAGTTAATAAAAAGGATTAGATGATGGCATGATCAAAGATATGACCATCTTTTTGAATGGCTGAGGTAGGGTAGAGGAAAAGCTCATGGGATGTGAAAAGGTCAAGGAACAACTAAGTGGTTAGGAAATTTGAGGGAGAATCAATACCTATGTTGTCTTCCAGTAAAGAGGGCAGGAAGAGAAAAAAATTTATGAGCCTTATATCAAACTAATTAAGGAAGAAATGGGGGTGAAAGGGGGGAGGTGAGGTAGTGTCTGTAGACAATAATTATCAGGATTTTTATTGAGTAGTAGAAATTAATTTCATGAACCTCAAAGGAGGAGAAGCTACTGAGTTATGGAAGAAGAGGAGAACCTGGAAGTAGCAATGGAGAGTAAGAAGTATTCCTATTTCCCTGATTACCTGTGAACGGAGGGATAGGAATGAAATGAATACTGGAAAGAGTGGCCAGTGAAGCTGTGTCATCTGTAAGGCACAATAGAAGGATTGAGTGATATGTAGTTGAAACTTTGTACTGGGAGGACTGAAGGAAATGGAATGAGATTTGGATGATGATAATCTACAGGGGTTCAAAATCACTGAGATGCAAAGAGGAGGATCAGGTGCGAAAATGTTCCTTATTAAGTGAAGAGCACAACTCCTCTTTCCAAAGAAGGTTGGAGAATGGGCTGTAGGCAAGTGCAGTATTAGATGAAAACCATATTACAATACTTCTCTTCCCTTTGAAGGCTGAAGATTAGGCAGTAAAGGGGCATAATAAGAGTTGGAAATTGAACCTGCATGGCAGGAGAAAGGCTCAAACTCATCAGTGCGAAGAAAACAATCATAGCAGAAGATAAAAAGCCTAAAATCAAAGGAAAACACCTTCTCTTTGCACCAGAAATTTTCCACATGCAACTTGGGAAATCATATTGTCAGTAAGAGACAGAAGTTGTCTTGTGCTGGTACAGATGAAAGTAATTGCATTGGGGAAGATAGCCAACACCTGGTTCCTCTCCTTTCCACCTTCCTTTAGTAGCCACACTGTGTCCCAGCAGGAGATGAAAGGAACAAGGATTGCTTAGATCCAATTTTTCTCTGAGGAAGCTGGAGATGGGGCAGCAGCAGAAAGTGGTAGACGTCTTGCAAAGGGGGAAAGTCCTTTGGGGCAGATGAAAGATATTTGATTGGACCAACTGCTGCCTTCACTCAGTAAACATACTAAGCCTGGGAGGAAATGGAAGATACAAGGACAATGGTCAGCAAGGCCCAAGCATTCCTTGGCTCTTTTTTCTGAATATATGCCTCCCCACTTCCCTACAAGGCAGCAGTACCTGATAATAAAAATAGAAAAGAGAGAAAACAGTTCAGCAAAACTAGCTCTTATGTTCCATATTCTCCTTACAAACCCAACTTATGCAAAGAAGGCAGAGAGGTACATTTTCTCAATTTTTCTCCAGACTTCTTGGTCTAGAAATTATAATTGTATGGCATCTAGTTGTTAAGGAATTATTTTCCCCAGATATACACTGGTGTAGACATTGTGTAAAATTTCCTTGATTCTGTATATTTCACTTTGTATCAATTCAAATAGAATAGCATTCTACCATTAGATTTCTGGAATGAAGCAGATTTACTGAATCTATCTTTATGGACACATTACTTATCACATGACCTTGAATATAGAACAAATTCAATGAATAATCTTTTCATGAAGGAAAAAATATAGATCAATTATTAGCTGGCTGAATTAATAAATTGATCATTAATTACCCAGAAACTTGGTCTCTCAGATTTTTCATCCATAATAGTACAAAGTAAAACTATGTTCAATATATTTTTTAATCTTTTGTCTACTTTTCCCCACTTAATAGTATTTTATTTTTTTCCAATTACATATAAAGATAGCTTTCAAGACAGAATACCAAAGTAAATGTATCTAATAGCTTAGAATTCAAGAAACACAAAGACCAGGCTATTGGGATAAAGACACAATATTTAACAAAAAACTACTTGGAAAAATTGGATAGTAGCCTGGAAGAAAATGCATTTAGAAAACCCCATACCTTATACTAAAATAAACTGCAAATGTATATATTACCTAAATATAAAAAGTCATGTCATGAACAAATTAGAGAAACTTGGGGATAATTATTTATAAGATCTGTGGAAGGAAGAAAAACCTATAACCAAGTAAGGGATAAAATAGATGACCTAAGCTAAAGTGGATAATTTTGATTATACAAAATGTTAAAGTTTTGCATAAACAAACACAAGAAGGCTAATATTAACAGGGAAGCAATTCACTGGAAGAAAATCTTTGCAGTAAGTTTCTCTGATAAAGTTGTTATTTCTGAAATATATAAGAAAATGATTCAGATTTATAAAAATAAAGTAAATAGTCTCAGAATATAAACATGGAGTTCTAAGCCTTCTGGAGTCATTAGGAGGGGAAGATGTTCCAAAATATTACTAATTAGAGAAATGCAAATTAAAACAAATCTGAGATTTTGCTTCACACTCATCAGTTGGCAAAGATGAGGAAAAATGAAAATGATAAATGTTGAAGAGGCTACGAAAAAAACCAGGTATATCAAATGCACTATTTGTGGACCTATGAATGGGTACCACAATTCTGGAAAAGCAATTTTCAATAATACAAAAAAATTACTAAACAATACATAGATTTGAACTTAGCTATATCACTGCTTGGACTCCATCCTATGAAAAATCAAAGACATAGAAAGGAAGGTCCTCTATGTGTAAAACTATCTATAGAAGCTTTTTTTGAAATAAAAAAAAAAACCAACCCAGAAACTAAAGGGAACCCTAATCAATTGAGGAATAATTATAAATTGTGATCTATGAATGTGATGGGATAGTATTGTGCCCTTAGAAATGAGGAAATAGATGATTTTAGAGACATGGAAAGATTTATATGAATAATACAGAATAAAATGAGCAGAACCAGAAAAATTTACTCAATATAATATTAATTAAACTTTCATTTCTTATTTTTTGACAAGGCAATTGAAGTTAAATTACTTTCCCGGAGTCACACAATTTAGTGTTAGGTATCTGAGGCCAGTTTTGAACCCAGGTTTTCTGAATTATCAGAATTGATGATCTATCCATCTATCTAGCTACTCCCAAAGTTTAAAATAAAAAATGTATAGAACTGTAAAAAATAACTTAGAAAGTTATATAATGATTATCTATCATTCTAGAAGATCAAGGATAATATATTTCTCTATCTTCACAAAGAGATAATATATTTAGAGAGCAAATAACACACACACACACACACACACACACACACACACACACACACTCAGATATATAACCATTGACAGAATCAGTTTTGCTTGACTAGGCATATTTTTGGGAGGAATTTGTTTTTCTTTTCTCTATTTTTAATGGAGTAGGAGGAATGAGTGAAAATAGATTTCTGTTATTTAAGGAACAGTTAAAATGAAGAGGGAGCACCACAGATGTGATCTGTGAATGTTTGCAATGTAAAAACAAAACACAAGGACAAAACATACAAGCTTTGATTTTCATGGGAAGAAGTTAGAACAGTGACTTTGAAAATGGAGCTTTGGTAGTGACATCCTTAGAATAAGGAATACCAGGACAAGGATCTTGGGCAAGGTAGGGAGATGAAGAAGGAGGTGTGTCAGGGGTTTTTGTTGCAGTGGAATGTTATCTCCACTGAATCTTCAGGCTATTTTAATAAGAGCTCTGAATAACTTGTTCTTAATAAACATTTGTTGAATGAACAAACGCATATACATCATTATTTAACTTTAACAAATAGAAATATATTTTAAGATTTCTTCTCTGTGTCACACATCTAGTTGACTATTTGTGGTAAAGTTTCTCAGGAAACAAGTACCAGAGGATTCTGTGACAGTATATTTGATGCCAAAAATAAAGCTGATTCAATCACTGTAGTTAAACAAAAAATTTTATGCTATGAGTGTAAGAGAATTGGGAGGAGGAAATCTATTCAAACCACCTACTTGCCATCAAATGTAATAAAAGAAAATATCTGATTGTATTTTTGCTGTACTTGTGCTGGTGCATAGTGTTTTGTTTTGTACTCTGTCATAGGGAACATTATAGTATACTAGACACAGTGTCTGACTTGGAAGACTTGGATTTATATTCTCCTTAATGTCTACTATTTATAGAAACTTAGACATAGTTATTTGACTTTCAACAAGTCCCTTAACCTCAACAGATCTCAGGCTACTCTTTAGGTCTTCTCATAGGAAGTTATACATAGGTTATAATTATGTTTCAAGGAATTCTTGAGTTGAGTTCCTTTTATTAATATGTTTTCATATTTCTTACTATCCTACCTGTTAGCCAACTTTCATAATTAACTAGATGCAAGTAAGTTTTGCTATGCTCAACAATGGTTGTGAATTCTGAAATGAGATTAAAGAAGTCTTTTATCAACTTTTAAGTTTAAAAAAAAGTAAGCATTTAATTTTTCCAAAGATAAGATATTTTGATTACACCTGGAATTATCTCTATTCCTCTCCTCACCTTTTAAATTTGTATCCATTCTACAATCTATGAAAAATTTCCCTTTCTCCTTAATTGTATTACTGCTCTAACATACTTATTATGTATTATCGATTCATCAGTCAACAAGCATTTATTAAACACCTACTGTGTACCAGGCCCTGGAATAACTATATTTTATCAGAGCAGTAAAAGCTATGAGTGCCAGACTACTGGTGTTTGTGCGAATTTAACTGTTTTAGAACTACTGAAGGCATTTCAACCAGACCTTGTAATTTTGTTGTGTCCCTTCCCCCAAAAACCAATTGACATAGCCAATGATCGAATTGTTCTATTTAAGAAAAGATATTTTGTTTTTGAATGAGCAAGAACTGTCAAAATATCAAATAGTGTGCCACCATCTGGTCAAGGAAGTTTATAAAGTGGTGTTAAACTGTGTTTGACTTTTTGTGACCCTATGGACCACATAATGCCAATACTATATTCACTATTTTCTTTTTTCTATGACAAATGTGAAAGTTTATTTTGTTTGACTATACTTTTATTTTTACAATTCTTCTATACATAATTCCACATTTATCATGCTGCCCAAGAAAAATAAGATCAAAAAGGAAAAATGAGAAAGAAAACAAAAAGCAAGCAAACAACAAAAAAATGTGAAAATACTATATTGTGATCCACATTCAATTCCCACAGTTTTCTTTCTGGATGTAGTTGGTTCTCTCCATCACAAGTCTATTGGAATTGGCTTGAATTACCTTATTTTTGAAAAGAGCTACATCCATCAGAATTGATCTTAGTATAATTTTGTTGTTACCGTCTACAATGATTTCTTGGTTCTATTCATTTCACTCAGTTGATGTAACTCTCTCTAGGCCTTTCTGAAATCATCCTACTAATCATATCCTATAAAACAATAATATTCCATAGCATTCATATACCATAACTTATTCAGTCATTTTGAAACTGGTAGGCATCCACTCAGTTTCCAGTTTCTAGCCACTACAAAAAGTGCTGCCACAAATATTTTTGCATATATAGTTCCTTTCCCTTTCTCATGATCTCTTTAGGATACAGGCCCAGTAAAGATACTATTGGATCAGTTTGATAGCCCTCTGGGCATAGTTCCAGATTGATCTTCAGAATAGTTGGATCCATTCCACAATTCCACCAACAATGTATCAGTGTCCTAGTTTTCCCAAATCCTCCCCAACATTTATCATTATCTTTTCCTGTCACCTTAGCCAATCTGAGAGGTATGTTCACTGTATTTTTTTTGGCAAAGATAATGGAATGATTTATTATTTCTTTCTCCAGTGAATTAACAGAGATTAAATGATTTGCTCAGTATTACATAACTCATAAGTATCTTGAGGTCAGATTTGAACGCAAATCTTCCTGACTCCAGACCCAACACTCCATCTACTAAGTCACCTAGCTGCCTAACATTTAGATTAAAATTGATCAAAGATAATCTTATAAGAAAATTAATGGTGCAGATGTGATTAGAGCAGGAATATATACAGAAAACATAAATAGGAGTAATATGGAATTTTATGGAATGAATATATTTGAAGGAAAACAATTTTTCTTTTTAGCAGAAGATAAATATTTTTATCTCTTCTTTTAAGAGAGTTGTTAAGTAAATATTTTAATTATAGTTTTTATATCCTATTATTATTTGACATATATTGACCATCTTTGCTTTAGCTTTATTTTTTATTGCCTATTGCTATCATTTATTCAGAATGAAAGTTTCTGACTGGAATCATTGTAATATAGCTATGGCTGGGTTTTCCCTTTTTGACTTATTAGTTTAATATTATAGTTATCTATATATGTATGTCAACCTTTTTAGACTGTATATACTAGAGGAAGAATTGGATCAAAAGATGATCATGGTAAACCATGAAATAAAAAAAAAAAAACAGGCAAACTGGTCTTCAGCCTATGCAATTTTTTTTCTGCCTCTATTGTGATGGTACTCAAGTGATAAAAAATGAGGCAGAAGGTCCTGTGAATCATATAATCTTTAATCCACATAAATTTAAACACTGATATTCTGCATGAAATTTTCTTTTAATGATCAAGAGTCTGTCATTCTTAAATAAATGAAATTAGATGATCCCTTCTTGGTCATTTGGCAAAATGTAAGTATAAGCACAGAAGCACCTTGCAACCAAATGAAAGAATGACTTGTTCACAGTCTCTCTTTGTAGAAACTGATAAAGGAGATTCTAGAATAGGTTTTGTCAGACAGCCAAAGGCAATAAGAAAATCACTTCATAGACCACATAATATATCCTCAAAGCACAGGAAGATAGTTGTAGGAAGGTGACAATTGCAACTTCAGTGTTTTTCTGGAAGGTTTATGAAGAACGGTATACATGAGTACAACAATGAATAAAAATAAAAATAAAATTTCAGATTAATTGAAATAAAATATCCTTTGGATTCTGGTAGAGATAGCTAAAGACCCTAAACCCAAGAATTCTCAGAATAGTTTCCCAGCTCTACATATATTCCCTTTCTCTGGTGACTATCCTTCTGTGCTGTGCTGTGGAGAAAGAGAGCACCATTTTAGTTAACTAATACCAACCACAGACCAAATGCCACTAAGAGGTGAGAAAGCCGAAGTACTCCAAAGTTACCAGTTATCCCTTAATTGTCAAATTATTTTCATGGAGCCTCTGCAGCTTTTAACACTGTAGATTACCCTTTTCTGTATAATATCTTTTCTCTAGGTTTCTATAACACTTCTGTGATCTGCTCCTCCAACTAGTTACTACTCCTTCTCAATCTCATTTGCTAGATCTTTATTTTTCCCACTATATTATTTTACTTAATGATTTCATCAGTTCCTGTGGAGTCAATGATAGTTTTCAGATCTATTTATCAAACCAATCAATAAATATTTATTAAGTGCCTACTATGTGACAAGCATTGGGCAAAGTGCTAGCCTCTATATTCTCTTAAATCATATCTCTGAGACTATGTTGTTTAGAATGTTCTTTTGACATTCCCTTTAGACTATAATGATTCAAACCAATAAACAAAATCATCAGAGATAATTATACTTAATTGTGTGCCCAGTCCATCCATGAGCACTCATTAAATACCTACTATGTGTCAAGCAAATGTACTAGAGAAGAAAAAAAAAACAGAGAAAACTAAAAATCTAAATAGGCAAGCTCAAGTTAACTTTTCTGTTCCAATTTCATTATCTATAAAGTGAAAAGCTTGCTGAGTTTGGGATCAATTGCCCATAGGAGGTTGACCTCTAAAGTTCTTCTCTCCTCTAACCCTTTCTATTCCATAAGATATCATGAACTATATCTATCTATCTATCGATATAGATATTGATAGATATAGATATAGACATTTTATATTTAAAATTCCCAAAACCAAATTCATTCTTCCCTATAAAATATTGTTGCTGCTATTCTGTCATTTTTTCAGTTGTGTCCAATGCTTTGTTATGCCATTTGGAATTTTCTTGGCAAAGATACTAAAGTGGCTTGCCATTTCCTTCTCCAGGTTATTTTACAGATGAGGAAACTGAGGCAAGGAAGGTTAAATACTTGTTCAGCATCATATAATTAGTAAGTATCTGAAGCTAAATTTGAACTTAGGAAAATGTTTTCATGGCACTTTATCCACTGTGCTGTCTTGAAAATTCTTTCTCTTCAGAGTTTCCTTTCAGGTTACCACTCTTTTTTTTCAGTTACTCAGACTTGCAACTTTGGCGTCATCTTTGATTTCTTGCTCTTTTTCACCTTGCCCCTGTGGTTAGCAGAGAAAACTATTTTGTCTGCAGTTGCTTTACCTTGCTCCTGATTCTGTTTGTATTGAAACTCTTCCTGTGTGCAGCTGCAATGGCAAGGACAGCCTATCTATAAAGGTAGGTTTACAAAGAAAAGCCTATTCTCTTGCTAGCCCAGAATTCAATTCAATAGCCAATTCAGTCACAAAATACCATACCCCCTATTCCTACCCTGCAAATTCTCTCAGCAATAACAACCTAACCAATCCTAAGGTACCTACTGCCTAAAGTGAAACCTATATAAGCTTTGTCCTTTTGTTCCTTCAGGGACTTTTTGCCTGTGTTGGTGAGGTTTCTTTGCTGGTGAACAACAGATTTATGGTAGGGAGTTTGGTATTGGTTTTGGTTCTGGTTCTGATTCAGGTTTATTATGGTGCAGACAGTTTTATCTACATGCCCAATCTATTGCTAAGTTCTGTCAATTCTATCTTTATATCTCATATATGACCTCTTCTTTTCCCTGATACTGCCACTATCCTAATTCAAGTCCTTAACATCTCACTCAGGGACCATTGCAACAGCCTTCTTTTTGGTCTGCCTGCCACAAGCCTCACCACTCCAGTCCATCCTCCACTCAACTGCCTAAAACATCTAACCATGATCCACTCCCCCTTTTCAATAAGTCCCAAGATTAAATATAAAATCTTCTATTATGTATTCAACTACTTTATAACTTGACTCCACCTCCTTAGGAGCAGGGATTACCCTTTGACTTTCTTTGTGTCCAATACTTAGGACAGTGTCAGGCACACAGTGGACACTTAATGAAAATATTTTTAAAACATACAAACACGAATTAGATTTAAGAAAAATAGGTCAACTGCAAATAAAAAACAGAACTCTAAGCAATAATCACAGAATGTTCAAAACAGATTCTACTAGCATATTAATTAACACAATAAGTTGAGAGGCTAATATTCAGATTTCATTGGAACCCAGTTTGGATGCAAGGCTTATTCAGGATACATTTCAATTCCACAGTTCAATAAACACCAAGTGAATTTCTTCTTTCCAGTGGACTCTCCCTATTCAATCTTATTGCCAGTCTGCTTCATTTCTTGCTCTTGCTATTGATTCCACTCTCTATTGTCCATCTGCAGCTTTGCTTGGTTTCAATTCTAAGGAACAAGTTGCTCCTCCCAGGATAAGCTGATCACTTTAAATTTTATCACTTTGCTAATTGACCCAATTTTAGTTGCTAAACCTTATTTTGGGGTTTCCCTGGTCACTTTTCTAGCTTCCTTTCCCAGTTAGATTATAAACTCCTTGAGGACCCATTGAGTGTAAGATGTCTTTAAGACATCTGAAGCATCTGGGTGACTCAGTGGATTAAAGTGCCTCGCCTGGAGTGAGGAAGATATCTTTCAGACTTCAAATTTGGCCTCAAATAATTACTAGCTCTGTGATCCTGGACAAATCACTTAATTCTGCTTCAGTTTCCTCATTTCTAAAATGAATTGGAGAGGAAAATAGCAAATCATTCCAGTATTTTTTTTTTGCCAAAAAAATCCCAAATTGGATTTTGAAGAGTTGGATATGACTAAAACCATAATTAGATATCCATATCAAGTTGTATAATAGGAAGGTGAATATGTGAGACTGGCAATCAGGAGGGAGGTTGGGGCAAGAAGCTCTGAGAATCATCAGCATAGAGATGATGTTTGAATCCATTAGAGTTAAACCAGCATAAAAAGAGTAGAGGGATTAGTCTCGCCAACTTTTACTGAGACATAGGTGGGTAAAGGAGAAGATAATGATAGAAAAAATCTTAATGATGTGATATGAGGAATAGAGCATAAGAAGGAACTCAGGAAATAAACCAAATATTTCCCCAGTGAAGTAATAGGAAGGGTTCTCAAATGAAAGAGTTGGGGAAGAGAAGCCATGAGAGGCTTGAGAAGACACAGAGAAGTGACATCCCATCCCAGGGACCATCTTGCCTTATCCAGTAAATGCACTTATAATTTGGAGCCTGGTCATAACCCCAGCTCTCTCAACTGCTCAGGATTATTCTTGTAGTTTGAAGCTAAAATGTAGAGGAGGATTGGATAATTCTTTAGTATATCTTTACAGTTCTGTTAAGCAACAAACATCCCCACAGAGGATGAACTTCTGAATCATTATGACTTGTAGGAAGAAGTCAGAGAGTATTGTCATATTCTCTGAAATAGAAATGGGAAGCCTCCATAACCCAGAAACTGACCTATGTAAAACTTCCATAAATTGCCTGAAATGCTAGTTGAGCATAGCCTAGAAGAGTCCTAAAGAGACACTTTTTAACTCTATAATCCCCTAATATACTTATTGATAGTTCCATATTGAAGCTTAACATCCAACCAGTATCTGCTGGCATTCTACTCTTCACCTTCAGTCCCTTATTCAAAATAAAACTTATATGGAGAGAAAACTTATTACATGTGATTTGTTCAATTGTTTTACAGTCGCATCTGACTTTTCAAGAACTCTTTTAGGGTTTTCTTGGCAAAATCCTGGAGTGGTTTCCCATTTCCTTCTCCAGTTCATTTTACAGATAAAGAAACTGAGGCAAACAGGGTTAAGTTACTTGTCCAGGGTTACACAGCTAGTGTTTAGATCCAGATTTGAACTTAGGAAGTTGAATCTTCCTGACTTTAGGGCTGGCATTCTATCTACTCTGACATCTTATTGCAAAGGATAGAGTACTGAATTTGGAGTCAGGAAAACTTATATTCAAAACTTACTGCATACACTTTCTAGTTGTGTGACCCTGAGCAAATCACGTAACCCTGTTTGCCTCAATTTTGCCAACTTTTCTGTGACTCAGTTTCCTCATCTATAAAATGAAAGGGTTGGACTCAATAGACTATAAGATCCCTTCCAGTTTTAAAACCATGGTCTCATTATTACTATCTTTCTTAGTAAGTTTGTATTAAAAAAAACAAACAAACAAATCTCTTCAGTGTTGTTTTATTTACCTTTTAATAAAACCATTTTTTTTTTGTTATTTGAATAAACCTGTGATTGCACTTGAAGGAACAGACTCTGATCTAATATATTGTTTTCTCATTAACCTTCTCTCACAGTCTAATTGTTAATGATTGTTTTCTTCCCTGTCATTGGGAAGATTCTGCAGCACCTAATGGTAGATATAGACTAATGAATGTGAAGCAATTCTGGTTTCCAGGGGGAAATGTTAATTTCACATCCAATTTACAATCAAGAGAGAACAGAATTCACCAGTTTATTTTGTAACTCATCTTATGAAATTGGTTTTTCAGGGAAGTGTATCATCTAAGCAAGATAATATGAATATTATATTTGGTGAAGGGGTGAGAAAATAAAAGGTTAGTCTGATTTGGTAGGGAAAGTAATTCTATCCCTTTGTGGAAGCCTATAGTGTACATAATTCTAACCCATAATTCTAACTAAAACCCATAGTATTTTTCTACTCCTAACCTTGGGTTGTATTAGAGCTTTGTTTTGTTTTGTTTTGTTTTATGCAAAACTATAACTCCTAGGCTTTGAATACAAAGACTATGACCCTGTACATGTGCTTGAAAAGCTGTCTTCATAAGTTGTTTAAAAAGAGGTGATGGATAATTCTATTCATGTAAATCGTTGCACAAGCTTCTTTATCACTAAGTGTTAAATAGCTTAGGAGGCACACAGGAAATAGATTATAAACTGAAGTTAGCATGATTTTGTTGAAAGGAAATACAAAATTCTCTATGAGATTAATGATGTAACTTCACTTCTTGATAATATTCAGAGGCCCCAAAGAGAAAGATATTTTTTTTGTTGTTTAATAAGATGTTGCATTTTTTTTCTGAGCAATGTTAATTTAGATTGGTTTGACATAGGGTCTTAAAGCCATTAGCAAAGAGGAGGAATATTATGGGGAATGGATTTTGAAGGACTTGATTTTTTAATGTGAATTCAAAGTGGACAATTGAGATCTAACTATATAATTTGCTTGACAAGATGAAATTCTTGAACCTGTTGAGATGCCTTGTTATGTAATAGAGGAAATACTGGACTTAGAATAGGGAAGGCAAACCAATATCATATACTACCTCTGACTCTAATCATGTGACTATGCTCAAGTCAACAATATCACTGGCTTCCTAGCCTGGGTGGCCAAGCCAAGATGGATAGCCAAAAGAGGTAAGGGTTTTGGTAGTGAACCCGTGGGTCTTCTGACCAGGTGTTCACTAGGGAACCAACAAGTCAGGGCATCAGTTAGGGCATTATGTGAGTAGGTATAATAAAGGCTTTTAAGATTACACGTGGTTGTTCTTGAGTGCGCTACCAGTTATTAAGCTAGTAATTGTAACTGCCAGGAGAGCACGTTACAAATGGCCTCACTGACCACATCAGAAAAAAATGTGAATAATAAAACCTTCAGTAACTTCCTTACAAAGATGTCATAAGACTTAAATAAAATAATTTGTGTAAAGCACTTCACAAATCTCGAACCGTTAAATAAATGCCTAGGTTTTGTTTGGATTTGTTTGGTCTCATTACTATCATCTTCTTCAGTAGAGTTCAAATAGAAACAATTATGGAATCTGTTATTCCTTTATATTTTATGTTCTGTAGAGTATTGCACAAGTGGATAAATAATTGATTTTTGTTGTTGATTTAAAATATCTGGATGTAAGCTCATCCTTTATAAGTACACTGAAAGTATCTTCCTTATAAGTCTAGTAGCAGATAAGATGATAAGGGATTATGAATCCTTCATTCTGTTACATATGGTTTTGATTTCTTTAGCTCTGTGTTTTGAAAGCTTTTTGAATCAATGTTATATCCAAGCAATAATGAGTACGGGGTAGTCATTTTGGGTAATGATACATTTATCGATTAAACATTCCAAGATATTTTGAAATCTGTTTGTAGTATGGGGATTTTCCATCTCTTTGTCCATGAAAAATAGTTTCTGATGTAAAATTCTAATCAACAGAAAAGTGTTGCTAAGTTTTACAGCCAGCAGTGATATATTGCATAATTTCTATATTGGCTTGCATAATTTAATCACAAACCATTAGATTGACATGGATGTCACCCACAAATAGCATTTTGATTCTTATTATAGATTTATTTCAGTACCCATTGATTCCTCTAACCTTATAAGCTGATTGCATTGCTTTACTGAAATAATTCTTTCAAAGGTCACCAATTTCCAGATATAATAGTCTACTTTCAGTTTTGATGTGCTTTGACCTCTCTACAATATGTGAGACTGTTGACAATAGTATATATCATTCTTAATACTATCTATGTCTTTAACTTCCATAATACTACATCTCTTAATTTTATACTTTCCACCCTCTTCTCTCACTGGTTGATCTACAATTTTTTCCTAATTTTTACTTTGAACTTCTGTTAAGCTTTTTTGTATCATAATTATTTAAAACCTCTTAAATGAAAGAAATCTTGTTAAAAGAAAGCATCTAAAAAGAAAGACTTGTGTTTTACCTAATTTTCATCTTTAGTATAGCCCCTTGCACATAACTTATATTTAATAAGTGTTTATTGAATTGAATTGGAACCAATGAAAGAATTATAATGGTTAAAGAAGAGAATTAGTAGAATGTTTTCATAGAAGCTAAAGGAGCAAAGTCTAACCAGAAAGAATGAGGAAATCAACAATGTCACAAGACATATACAAGATGCACAAAGAAATGCAATGCATAAGAAAAGTCAGGGAAGAGAGAACTTAAAGGAGGCCACTGAATTGGGAAATTAAGAAATTCCTCCTCCTTAATGTAGGTATTTCCTTAGATTCCAAGAAATTGGTTAAGCTATTAAAAAGGAAATATTGTTGCTTACTGATCAATTGTTATAAGTTATTTATAAGCAAACTGCCACATGATTAATTCAATTCCATCATCAAAATATCCAAAATACTCAGATTTATAGATTAATTGTTCTATCTCAGTTATCTATTTGGACATGAAATTCTTGTGTCTTTTCAAAAAAAATTCAATTTAAATGCTTGACCTATGTATATGTTTATGTATTGTTTTGATAAATACTAAATTAGATTACTATTTCAGTCATTAAATGATTTAATGACTTTTGCAAATATCATATTTCTAGCATCTAATATGCACATGTATATGAGTGTAGTATTTATCTATCTATCTAGTATATACAAATTATACAGCAATCAGAATATAACATTAATAACTATGTCATTATTATTTAAGTTCAGATTATCCCTAATAAAACATATTCTAAGAGACATAAATTCCCCTTCTCTCTCTTCTTAGATATGAAGCATTTTGAAGGATTATTCTTTTGTAATTTGTTAAATAATAAAAGTAACAATTTAGAAAAGGTAGTAAACTATATTTTTCAAATCTTTATTCAATGTCTGATTTATAATCAATTAAACTTGTAGGATAAGTGAATCTTTGAAATATTTGTATTTGAGCAAGCTAAATAAAAAAATTATAACAATTTCCTAGCAGGACACACTGATGATCAAATTAAGCTAATGTAGTCAACTTCTATCTACTTGTTTATTTAATTGATAGTCTAGGGACTATTAAATATCTCATTCATTCACCAAACAACCACTTACAGAATGCAAAGTGCTATGTTGGACACAACGCATGCACAAATATTTTAGATAAAGGCTTTTAACAATTATAAAAGTTATCTGTCATTAAAATATTTTTTGAATTCTAGGTCATCTTGAAGAAGTAGAATTTGAACAAAAATTTTTTTTCTGTCAGTAAAATGGAGTTTTCAAAATGAATATGTGCATGGTGTATGTATTATATACATATACACATATATGTGAGTAAAATAAGCCATATTTCAAGTAAGATAAAGGAAGGAGAAATTATTTCCACCAGGATCTAAATCATAAATCATTTTCAAGAAAACCAACACAGGTTGTCTTTTGCTTGGGATTTCAGTCCCACATATAATACATCTTCCTCAAACAAATGGGAATTTCTTATACCCTTGATAATAGAAACTGGTATTAGGTTGTCCTTCAGTTAGCTCATTTTCAATGTTTTCATACTTACTGCTTCCTATATCTAAAAAGCATTATTGCTATGTTTCACTGGACAATTTCTAAACAAAGGAAACTCTGCTCTAAATCATTAGTTTGTATATTAGAAATAAATGTTACTCTCTTCACTCACAATCACAGAATTTGGGGGCTCAATTTTAATCAATCCAAAAGAGCATAGCATAAAATTTGTGACAACTCCACTCTAAGAGCAATATTAAAACTAGTGATATTTTAAAATATTGTACCTTTTCCCAATTTCTTATGAGTTCAAGTCATTTGTAGGGGAAAGGGGAATAGGCAACTGAAATTAAGTGACTTGCAAGAGACTCTTGATAGTATCAAGTATTTGAGGTCAAATGTGACTCCAGGACCAGTACTCTATCCCCTACACCACCTACCTGCCCCTCAGGTCAAATCTCATCATATTAGAAAAACAGCAGTCATAATTTTCTCTCTCCTTGATGAAGACTGATTGATGTCTGCCAACATATTGTATCAATTCTAAATTGTCAAAACTGACTCATCATCTTTTCTCTTAAATCAAACTTCTTTTCCAATTTCTACACATATGTCAGTATCACTACCCTTTTCATAGTAAACCATGCTTCAAATCTCTATGAAAATCTTTTGATTTTTCCCATTTTCTGTATGAATCCCATTACCTAGTTTTGTGTATTCAGTCTCCATAACAGTTTCTATTAACCATCAGTTAAATCCAGTTTTTTGTTGCTGTTTTCTGAGCTACTCTAATAGCCTTCTAATTGATCATCCTATTTTATTTTCTCTTTCTCTCACCACAGTTCATCTTATACATTGATATCAAACTGATTTTATTTTTTTTCATTTACTATTTTCTTTTCCCTCAGTTACATATAAAAAACATTTTAACATCCATTTTTAAAACTTTGTCAAACATTTTCTTAAGAGAATATTTTCATTATCTACCTTCTCCACTCAGTAACCTATAATAATTCTCCATTATTCAATGGAAAAGTATAAGCCTATCCTCCATAATGGTGCCAAAATAATCTTTCATATGAAAATATCTATTCATGTAACTTCCTTCTTCAAAAACATTCCATGGCTCCCTATTGTCATCCATGTTTCAACTTTTTTTTTTTTCCTGACTTTTTTTTTCCCCCTGAGGCTGGGGTTAAGTGACTTTCCCAGGGTCACACAGCTAGGAAGTATTAAGTGTCTGAGATCATATTTGAACTCAGATCTTCCTGAATTCAAGGCTGGTGCTCTATCCACTACGCCACCTAGCTGCCCCTCATGTTTCAACTTTTTAATGCTTAAGGCTCTGTAAAAGATGACACCAATTTCTCTTTCCAGTCTTGCCTCATAGTACTCCTTTAAAAATTATACAACAGCCAAAAAAGATTAAATCCTTTTCCATGAATATACTTTTTCTTTTCCCATTTTTGGCAAAACTGTTTATATTATTCTTTTTGCCTAAAATATCCTTTCTTCATTTCTTCAAAAAAAAATAGAGGAAATTATACTAGATTTCGAGTCTAAGGATTCCAAATTGCTGGGTTCAAATCCTATTGATGTTACTAAATACTCTTAACAACTAAAGACAAATTGTTTCAAATTTCTCTTTGGATTTCAGTTTCTCATCTGTAAAATAAGGGGGTTTAGTCTATCTGACCTCCAAATTTCCTTACAGTGCTAAACCTGTGATCTTTGACTGACTTAGTGAATTTTTACCCATCCGTTAAAGTACAATTCAAATATCACTTCTTTCAAGAAACCATACCTGAACCTCCAAGCAATAAAAACTTTCTCAGACAGATACAACTATAATTATATATCCCTTTCTAAGAAAGTAAAAAGACAAAAAAGAAAGGAAGGAAGGAGGGAAGGAAGAAAGGAAGGAAGGCAGGAAAGAAGGAAAGAAGGAAGGAATGAAGGAACGAAGGAAATAGACATTTACTGGGGAGGCTAGGTGACATGGTAGATAAAGCCCTAGATTTGTAAGATAGAAAGTCCTAAGATCAAATCCAACCTCAGACACTTTTAAGCTACATGACCCTGGGAAAGTCACTTAACTCTGACTCAGTTTCCTCATCTCTAAAATGGGAACATTCATAACATGTATATCCCATGTTTGTTTTGGTCAAATTAAATGACATTTACAAACATTTATCAGAGCATCTGGAATGTTGTAAGTGCTATATAATGCTAACTATTATTATTAAGTGCCTAGAGCCATCCTAGTGCTAACTACTCTTAAGTGTAGGCTTGTAATGCTGGAGAAACTGAGGCAAGATAGAGATTAGAGAGTTTTTAATATTTTATTAATTGGAGAGTTTGATTGACTGGACAGAACTCTCGTCTCAAAGTATACAGTGGTTAATGTGAGTTCTCACACATGGCTCAACTACAGGAGTAGACCAAGGCAGGGGTAAAGTCAGAACATTGAAAGTGGGAATGAACTATCAATCTGGTTCTGACAGGATGGTGGGAGACACTGGACATTCTGGTAAATTGGGATAAAGAAAAACAATATCAGGGTGGGGGGTAGAACCATAAATTCTTGATGGCAGAAGGAGTAAGGAGCCAGGAAGTCTGCCACTCCCCCTTATCTTGAGTCTCACATTAACAATATATAACCTTAGAGCAAATGGTCCTCAGTCTTAATGAACCGGAGGAGGGGTTTGCAACTAAGGGGACTGAGGCAGAACAGTTGAGGAAACTGAGGCAGAACAATTTAGGGAAACTGAGTCAGGACAATAAAAGAGAACTATGGCCCAACAGGCTCTCCATGTCATGCTCCCAAGTTCTCCCTTCCTTTTCCTGCATCTGGAAATTCCATTCCTACCTCCTGTGACCTTGGACTGTGATTGGTGAGCTTTTACCTCTTTTAGTCCTGATATGAGTGAAAGTATCAAGACAGCTCATATTTGTGACAGCAGCCTCCTTCACTGTTCATATGATATCTTGAGAGAAAGATAATTCTCCCAGTCTCCAGTTCTTCTAATCCTAAAATATTTGAGCCCTTTTTATTTTTATAATCCTCTTGTCATCCTTAAAGACATCTCTGTAAACTCAGAGAAGAACTCTAGAAGTTTTCAGTCTAAACTCCTCATTTTACAGATAAGGAAATTGTGGCCCAAGAAGGTTAAAAGCCATACCAATTTACTTTTCCTGTTTTCCTTTTAGAGTATAAGCTTCAAGTGAACAGGAATTGGCTTTTTGCCTTGCTTAGTATACCCAGTACTTTGTACCTTCTAATTGGCTACCTTGGTCCTAGATCAAGCCCCATTTGGTCATTGTTTGGGTCTTGATTGACTCAAATTTAATGCAAATAGCAGTCATTTGTGCTTTGGCCAGAAATCTTTTGGGTCTTCCCCTCCCAGATCAATTTATTTATTTATTTAGGTTTTTTTGGACTAGATGAAAGAGGGGATTCTTTGCCACTTTCCTACCTTGCCTTAAAAATTGAATATGCATGACCACAGTCAAACAGAGACCTGTGGAAGACGTCAGCTTAAAAAAGACCAAGGTCTCCCATCGCATCAGGGTCCATCTCCATTTATCCAGATCGATAGATGGCCACTGGACCCAGACAGTTCTGGAGGGGGAAATGAGGCAGATGACTTTGCACAGCCCTCCTTCACTTAAATCCAATTCACTCACATGTCCTAGCATCCCCTCTCTGATGTCATGGCCCTCTTTGAGAACAAAGGGCAAACAACAACATTGCTTGGCACCAAATAAACATTTAATAGGTGCTCCCTCACTGACTGACTGTTTATGTTTTAAATGTTCTTTTAAGTTTTGGGTTTTATTGGCATGTAATTGGGTCCAATTATTACTGCTAATTTTCTTTGTTTGAATTACACTGCTCATTTTGTTTAGTAATTTAATTTTCTTTACTTTTTTCAAGTTATCTAATGTATCTGTTGATTTTTTTAAAAAAGGTCTTATTTTTATTTAGCTGCAGTCTTCTTATATTCAATTGTATATTTCCTTTGATTCTCAAATTTTCCATTTTTGTATTAGATTGATTTTCTAGATTATTTTAATTGTATTCTCTTTCTTTTCAATATTATAAGTGAAGAATACCAGCTCTTTGACTTTTTGACACTTGCCTTAAAGGATAGCATTATCTGAAGTTAATTATATAACTAGCAGCAAGCCCAAATAATCTTCAAATTTATATTGGCCACATTTTCTATCTCCCATTCACCTCCCTCAAAAATAAATATTTTAAAGACACCACTCTTTTTATTGATATGTGAACAGAAATAAAAAGCAAATATCTGAGCTTGGAAATTCTAAGATAGATGTTATTTCAGAAACAAAAAGATTGCTAGTGCTGTCCTGCTCTTTCTTGCATCAACTTTTTCTTCTGCTTTCTAGATCCCATGTCTGGGATTTTACTGGATTTCAAAGTTTTCCACATGAAAACTCTCTGCTCTGCTTCTTCCTCTCAGGACCCTGTTCACATTTTCTAAGACATAGCAATCTATTTTATAAATTAGGTCATGTTTATTTCATCAGTTCCCATGGATTCAATTATCATTTCTCTGTAGATTATTTTTGCTTTTATTTGTTCAGTCCCAGTCTCCTAATTTTTGATCTTCTATCTCCAATTGGACATCTCACATCATATGTCATGTAAACATCTTGTACTTAACATGTCCAAAATCAAACCAATTATCTTTTCTCCCCAAACTCCACCCTCTTCTGAACTTCCTTATAACTGTTGAGGGCAACTCCATTACCCAAGCTTACAATCTACATGTCATCCTCAACATCCCTTTCACCACCTTATATCCTTATATTCAGTTTTTGGGTTTTTTTGGTTAAATCTTGTATATTCTTCTTTTTCAGCATTTTATATTCCTCCTTCTCTCTTCTAAAACTTCCATCATTCTGATACATGGCCTTCATCACCTCAAGCTTATTCCCTAATATAATCCATCTTCCATTCAGCTATCAAAATGTCTTCCTTAAGCAAAGGTCTGATCAAGTCATTTTTCTATTTAATCAATTCCAATGTCTCCCTATTAACTCTAAGATCACATGTTAAATTCTCTGATTTCTAAGCTCTTCATACTTGACAACTTCTTATTTTGAATATCTTCTTATATCTTTTTATACTCTACCTATTACAGGATCCAGTGATTTCGGTCTCCTTGTGCTTTGTCACATAAGACATAATATCTCCCAGTGAGGCACATTTTCTCTAGCAGTCCCTCATGACTAAATTGCTTTCCTACCTCATCTCTGTCTCCCAAATTCCTTGAATTCCTACAAATTTCAGATAAAATTTCTTCTTTTGCAAGAAGCCTTTCCTAACTTGCTATGTGTTTGTGTAAATCCTCCCATGCTGAGGGGTTTGTGCATACCTGTTTCTAGTAAGATCCTTCAGCCCAGAAAACTGCTAACAACATCTGGCTTGACTTCCCACTTCCCTTTGGTGTTTTTCATCTCCCTTCCTGAGAAGTCGGGGGTGGGGGTGGGGAGGGTGATCACCTCCTTTTTGGTGTTTTCACCTCCTTTCCCGAGAAGTCAAGGTGGGCGTGACCACCTCCTTTTTGGGGTTCTCATCTCCCTGAGAAGTCAGGGATGGTGTGACCACCTGTGTTCTAAAACAAAAGAGAGCAAGAGATATAAAGGGCTAAACTCTGAATAGGTGCACTAGAATCAGACAACCAAACACTTAAGGCTAATTACTTATTAGACAACAACTCGATTAGCATATGCTTGGAAGATGGCCCTTCTCACTATACTGCTGGCTCAATCTTTTGGTGTATACAGATTATTATAGGAGGGATTAGGGGGTGGAGTAAAACAAGCCAGAGTCACTTTGGAGGAGGATGAGGAGAAGGGAGGTCAGTGAAGAGCATGTGGCAGTTTTGTCCATCCCCTTCACTTCTCCCCCTAAAGACCAAGGACTTTTGCTGATCCTGACTCTGGCTGATTCTGAGGCCAGACTTCACAATCTGCTCCTTGCAGATGACTAGGACCCTGTCTAGTGATTCTCTCAGCATAAAATTCCATTTCCCTAATAGGCCATTGCCACTATAGAAGTCAGTTTCTTGGAAAACTGGTTTCTAATACAACAATAAACTTGCATTTTGCAACTAATAATTCTGGAATAAGTGAATTCTTTCACTTTTAAATCTGTGGCCAATTAAGGTGATATTTTAACAACTCTCTTATTGCCACTAACCCCATGACCACCAGGAATTGAGAGCATTTAAAACACATCATATGTGCATACACACAAATACAATATATACATACACATACAATGGATACATGCATACATATATAAAATATGCATATACATGTGTGTATTATGTAAAATAAACCATGATATTGTTTGTTTTGTTGTTGTAGGCTCCTTGACAGTAAGGAATTTTCTTCCTTCCTTTTTTTTTTACTCCAAGTGTTTAGTATGCTTCATAAATCTTTACTGATCTAATTTGAGTCAATGGGTATTTCCTTCTTTTTAAGTAACATATATGCATTTCAATAAAGCCTAGAACTCAAAGAAATAAATATAATGATGAGAAACTCAATTGCTGTTATAATTCAACTTTATTCTTCATCTGTAAAATAAGGTATTTCAACTAGATCATATCTAGTCCCATCTAGATTTGAAGTTTTATAAGACCTAAAAAGAAAATATACTTGGGATATGAAATTAGGATTCCCTGCTGTTCATTCTGCCCACAATGAGTTTTCTTTGTTCTTTCCCAAGAGAAAGATCTCTATTTTACTCTATTTGATTATTTGATTTATTTTTCTTCCTAAACAATGCTTCCTTTTTAGAGATCAGTGGAAGAAGCAACTAACTAACCAGAGGAGGCAATTGAACTGAGCTGCAAAATCATTTAGCATTTCTTATTTGGATAGCAGGAGAGGGAAACGTTGGACTAGAAAGAGCACTGGATTTTGAATCAAAGACTGGGTTACAAATATTGACTTTTCTATTATTTATGTGGTTTTAGTAATACATCCTTCTGACCTCTTTCTTCATCTGTATTACAGAGATTGAACTGGACTGCATCTGAACCCTGTGATGATTTGTGTTCAAGCCACTTTACCAAAGATATTAAGCTAATATCTTTCATTACTGTTTGGAAAATATGCCCTGAATAAGTGAGCTAAACTTTCTGAAAAATCCTTAATTCATTTAATGGCCCAAATATTTTGTTACAGGGTTCAAATCTGTAAAAATAGGAGTCTCAAAGTATGCCTTGCCTAAGGCCATTGGGATACTTGGATAGTTCCTCTACTTTTCTCTATACCTTATCTATCGAAGTTTTCTAGGCATAATTTTAAGTATTACATGTAGAATCTGAGTAATTCATGGCAACATATCAAAATAGTGAGGGAATATTTTCTATATGCTCTCTCTTTTCTTCTCACCTATGTTTCAAGCCTTGTGATTTTTTAAAGAGTAGTTTTTGATGCAAGAATAAAGAGGGAGTATAAAGTCCAAATCTTTCTCCTCACAGAACTTTCACCAATTCTTTGGGATACTGTTCTGCAGTCACTATTAAGTAGTATTTTCTCATTATCTCATAAGATAAAGTTTCCTTTACTCAATTTCATGCTATTTCTTTTTATTTATTCCTCTATCCCTGACCTTAGTGTTGACAGTTTTCAAAGATTTGTAGTAGTAATGAATTCTACCCTACCCAATTATCTAGAACAAAATTCAAATCCAGTGTAATTCTTTGGGAATCACATTGCTTCCATTTTGTTCCATAGAGTTGTGAAATTAACTAGGCCATTAACTTTTCAGGTTGCCATGGAATGGTATGTTTATAATGTATTTCTTGATTTAATTAGCCTAAATCCTCCCTTTTAACTTTTTCATCTTCCTCTACCAAAACTACTAAGGAAATTGAAAAGATGAGGCTCCTACTGTGCTATCACCATGCCGAAGAAAGAGAAATTGTCACTTAGATCTTTCATAGTTTGATATATCACAGAACCTAAGCTGAAATTATATTTTTTTCTCCCTGCTCTTATATCATACTGCAACTATCTTTCTAATTTTCCCTTTACTATCAAGCTTCATTTTCAGCATTATGCGCTCTAAATGCCCTTTTTCCTTGATGGTTAATCTCTTTAAAAAAAAAATTTTTTTTCTCTGGATGTTTTACTCTTGGTTTTCTAGTTTACATACATTTCATTACATTCTATTCATTTTTCTAGCCTCTTTGGGTCTATTTATATTAGCTCTCATTTGTCCTCTGCAGTCTGTCATGTCTGAATTATCTATCATTGATGATTTTAATGAATTCATGTCCTATATATTTTTCCAGGGAAGTACTGTTAATAAGTCTGGACATTATTGTGGTTCTGTTCTATAATCTCACAGACCTCTAAAATGATTTTGTTAGTTCTTATAAGGCAATTATTGCTCACAAATAAATGACCTCAGCACATTTTGTTAGTAATTGTAAAAACTGTGATCACGACCAATGATGGAGAATAAATTTTTCACTTCAGACTAATTACCTGATGGCAAGATAACACAGTCATGAGAACTTACTTGACTTATTTTGTCAAGGAGGTGTATTCCCTTTCACAAGGATAAAGTATTATTAATATTCCTGATCCATTTTGATATTGAGATGAATACTGCCTCCAGATCCAAGCAGACTTAGGCTACACATTGGCTACCTGTGGCAAGCTGAATTGAGAGGAAAGGGGGTTCAAGTGAAGCAGGTGAGAAAACAGATATATCCTTGTGATACAGAAACATCCTAGGAATTCTTATCAATTAGATAAGAAATGAAAATCCTTCAAAATCAGGCATATCATTCTCTAATTAGTAGAACTTCAGGTTCTATCAGTCCAACTGAGAAGAAAGGATTTTCAATAATTCTACAAAGAGTAGATATCAACTGCGGTAGTTCATATGTTTATAATATTCTGTAATTTTTTTAAAAAATGCATCCAAGTAAAGTTTCTATCTGCTACTTATGGAGAAAAGCTAATTAAATGCTACAAGGAATTTCTCTTTGGAGATGCCTCCTGGAATAAATTGCATACATTTGAAAAGATATCTCTAGTATAACTGTAAAGAAAAGTGGAGAGCCACACAGGGAATTCACAAACTTGGATAATTTAAATGCTTAATTAGGTCAATTTATAATTTCAGTATTGTTTTTAATAAGGACAATTTGGTTTCCTCAAATTTGCTGCCAGATGTTTATTTATAGCCTTTAGCTGCCTTCACCATCCAACTAAAATCTTGGTTGAAAAAGAATAGAATAGCTGAAAAAAATTAACCTCAGAATCCATCTAGCCCAACCCTGTCGTTTGACAGATAAGGAAATTGAGGTTCGAAAGGACAAAATTCCTAATTAAAGAATTAAGGAGGAGAGAAAAATTTTGGACTTGAAGAAAAATTTTGTGCACCTGAATTCAAATCTCATTTATTATTTGTGAAACCATGGATAAATCACTCAGTCTAAGTTTTTTCATTAGTAAAATGAAAATAATAATACTTTTCTGACAAATTTTTTGTGGATATCAAAGGAGATGAGACATGCATAAAGCACTTCCCATATCTTAAAATACCATGTTCTTTATTATGAAGGCCCAATTGAGGTTGTAGAAAACATAAAGTTGTAATTGACTCAGATGGAACTCAGATGGATTTTCTCCATATTCATTCAGCAGCACAGTTGAAAGAAGAAAAGTCTGTAAATAGTGGGAGTGCTCCAAGACTATGGCTTGACAAAACATAATGAAATGATAAAGGGATTTGGGATTAAAGAGAAAGGGATAGTACAGAATGAACCTGTTTACCAATAGATCAATATGAATAAAAGAGAAGAGAATGGTGCAATATTGAGGGATTAAGGGATTAGAGGGCATGTATAAATAAATAGTAGAGTTAAGTAAGGAAAAGCAGAAGGAGAATTGGAACGCTAATAGATTATGGTTGAATAAATGCATTTCAGAATTATTGACCAGAAAGGTAGTACATTTTATGGGTTCTGGCAGAAATAAGATTATGAACATTCTTTTGTGGGGCTAGGGAGGGAAGGAGGAGGTCATGGGAAGTAAGTGAGAAATTGAATGTTTAAGGCAGAGTCAATATGTACTTTGAAGTTCCTGATGACTTAGTGATAAGTTCTTTTACTCCCTAAAAAGGGAACTGAGCAAGTCTCATACTGTTGTAGTGATAAGGAATTCAAAAAAAGACAGAGAATTGCAAAGATCATTAGGTTGATTCCCTGGGTAATGTTAGGAAATGCAACCAGCTCCTCACTCAACTGGATTCTGTTTTGTCCAATAAGCTCTCGTGAACTCTATTTCAGCTAGACAGAGCTTATGGCAGAACTCCTCAAGTTGACTTTCAAGGCAACAGAAAAAAATATGGCCAGCTCTTTTCTCAACAAAATATGCTTATAAGGAAAGTAATAAACATTTATATAGCACCTACTAAGTGCTAGATGTTGTGCTAAGTGCTTTTTCCCTACAAATATTTGTAGGTTTTGATGCTCAAATAAGATGTTTACAGCAAGATAATTATAAAACCTGGCTTTTTCCCCTTTGTTTTTCCTCTTAAACTAGAGTACAAGCAGAAAACTACCTCTGAGATTGTTTGTCTCACTCCAAATATAGATGATTAGGAAGGGCTGAAACTTCAGCAGTTAGGCTCTTCTCTAATCAGAAGGATTCTGTTCTTCAGTAATCCATGGATAATTCTTCTCTTTCAATCAGCAGTCTTCCAAATATCATAACTTAAGCCCTTTTTTCATCTGACTGCTCCTTAGCTTTTCTCACTCAGCTCTTGTTGCCTTTTCAATTGCTCCTTTTGTCATCTTAACTCTTCTCTGGGTTCTTCACTACTTCTAATGGCACAAATGAGTCTCCTTGTAGTCACTGACTCATCAATGATACTTAGGAACTAAAATTCACAAAATCCAAGTTTTTGTCAGTTATGAAATCAAGTCTTTATTTAATTTTCCCATAGTATCCAATTATTTGATTTACTGTTTTATGTTTTAGCCTCTCAACTTCTAAATCAATTCTGTGCAAAAGAGCTGAGGTTACACAATTCCTTTGCAATTTTAATCACATCAAATAGATTTTCTCAATTCTCTATCTTTTTTTTTCCCCCGAGGCTGGGGTTAAGTGACTTGCCCAAGGTCACACAGTTTGGGTCCTCCCTGAATTCAGGGCTGGTGCTCTATACACTTCGCCACCTAGCTGCCACCTCAATTCTCTATCTAAAGTCAGGAGTATATATTATATACTATAGTACACACTAAATATGTACTATAAAGTACAGAATGACCTAAGATGAACAGTTAATAGTAAAGATTAAAAAATATATATTTTTTTTGCTTTTCATGGTTATTTTAGCTATATCATGGGGAAAAGGAAGACAAAAGAAGGGCTATGATGATTGCTCAAGTTGGATGAAAAGATAATAATGGAAAACAATAAGAAGTCATATGGAATATGCAGAATGATTCAGCTCTCATTTTGCCTCAGTTTTCTCTTCCCAAAGAAGAATGATATTTTACCTTGGATGACTGTACCAAAAATGATTAACAGGAAATAAAGCCCAAGATAAATGAGAAGATGGTAAAAGAGCACTTGGATATCCAGATTCTGATAAACACATCCCAGAAAACTGAAAGAACTAGAAGTGATAGTACTGTTCATTCATTATTAGTATTTTTTGAAATGATATGGAGAATAGAGAATGGAATCTATCTAGGGAAAGGGTTCTTAACATCTTTTGTATCATCAACATCTTTGGCAGTCTACACAAGCCTATGGACCCCTTTTCAGAATAACATTTTAAAAAATATAAAATAAAATATGTGGTATCATAAAGTAAATCAACTGTGGTTATCAAAATATCTTTTAAATTTTCCCCTGACTCCAGATTAAGAATGATTGATTTAGAAAATATTAAATTTTGTCCCATTTCTCAAAATAGAAAGGTACTAGAATCATATCATACAAGTCAATGAGCTTGATGTTAATTTTTGGCAAAATTCTAGAATATATTAATAAGAGTTTTAGAGAAATGCATTCTGTGTGTTGAGTAGACCTAGGAGTGAAGTATTTAGGGAAGGACAGAGACAAGAGTCTTATAGGATAGGAAAACATGGATGAGTCTTGAGGTACATCATCAGAAGGAATACTTGTATTAGTAACAATCCTAGATCTACTGAGATCTAATCTATGAACAAAGATATGATGAACATGCTTACCAAAAGTTCAAATGACACAAAACTTAGAAGGATCATTGACACAATGGGTGATAGATTCAGGATCCAAGAAGATTTTAATAGGCAAGAACACTGGGGACAAATTGGAACTTAAGAGTGACAGATGTTATAGACTTTGGGTTCCAAAAGTTTACAAATATAAGAGAGTTGATATATATATAGATAGCTAGATAGCAGTTTGTCTGAAAAAGATTGGGAGGTTCTAGTGAACCTCAAACCCAATATGAGCCAGTAGTATAACAGGAAAAGCATAAAAACTAATATGTTATTATTAGGTTGCATTAAAGGAGTAATAATATCAAGGAGTAGAAAAAAAGTCTCTTTGTCTGGGTCAAACCATATAGGGTATTATGCTTAGTCTTAGGAGCCACATTTTCAGACAGTATACTGATAAACTGGTGGACATGGGGATTAGAAGGGGCTCAGGATGGGGAAGAATTAAAATAATGTGAAAATCAGTCCAAAGAATTAGAGTTATTTAGTTTAATAAATAAACTAAATTTAGTTTTAAACTAAACTTCAAAAGAAAATGGATGGAGAGGGCATCTTTGTTATCTTCACGCAATTATAGGTTATAATATATATATGTATATATATATATATATCTTTTGCATGGTGCAAAAGATAGAATTAGGAACAATGGATAGAAGTTACAAAGAAGAAAATTTAGATTTGACATAAGGAAACAATTTCATAGTACCTAGACTTATTCCAAAAATTTGGCATATTGTTTCAGATACATTCAGATACATTTTTTTACTGGAGATATTCAAGTAAAAGAGTAGTGAGTCCTTATCGGGAATATTTTAGAATGGATACTTATTTAATTATCATTTAATTAATTAATTAATTAAGATTAATTTACTAAATAAATAAAAATAAATACTGAACAAAATCCATCAGGGACCTTTTAACCCTGAGGTTATAAGATTCTAAAGAAAATCTAACCACTAAAACTGACAAAAAGTAGAGTTGGGAAGGGAGAGCTCTCCAAACTTCTCTCCCACAAACAAAACAAAATTGCACCTCAGGGTATAGACCAAATAAGACTTGGGGCAGAACAGAGTCCTACAGGGACAATCTGAGAAAACCCAAAGAAAGACCACAGGTCCATGATTTAATTAGAGTGAAGTATAAACATCTCCAGGCTATATCCACTGAAACAAGCTGGGAGCCCTAGAGTTACATTGATTGGAAGGCAGATTTGGCCCCAGTTACAGGAACTTTCATTTCCCAGATAATGAGGCACCTAAGTTCAGGAAAACTGTGGAACCTTCTGCTGATAAGGAATTCCAAGCTCAGATATGCTGCTGAGAAGGGAGCCTGGGCAAGAAGGAACCAGCAGACTTGATGAGTGCAAAAGCAGTTTAGCAAGTGCTTCTGGCTGTGACCATTTACAGGAAGCTAGAGTTCTTGATTTGGGGTTTGAGGCTGGAGGGGATAACTAAAGTGAAACTATCCCCCCAACTCCAGTTGTAGAAATAATTATACTAAAAAGTTCTAGTTTAAAAGAAAAGAATTAGGGAAAACAAGGGTTATCTTTAGAGGAGGATGTTGAAATTTAAAAAAAAAAAAAAATCTCCTTTTCCAAAGAGAAACATTAAATGGCTATCTTCCCAGAAAGAATTTATAGAATAACTCAGAAAGATTTTTAAAACCAAATAAGGGACTGAGAAAAATAAAAATAAAAATAAGAACCATTCACAAAAAAGCAAGATTATGAAAAGAAAGTCCAAAAAAGAAAGTCTTAAAAAACTAGGAAAGAAGATCCAGAGTTATAAAGGAGAAAATGATTCTTTGAAAATTAGAATTGGGCAATGGGAAGCCAATGAAGCTGTAAAAGATCAGGACAACAAAAAATATACATACAAAGAATGAAAAAAAGAAGAAAATTGTAAATATAAGAAAAACAACAGATTTGGAGAACTGACCAAGAAAAAAACACATAAGTATAATTGTATTACCTGAAAGCTATGACCAAAAAAAGAATCTGTATACAATAATATAAGAAATAATTAAAGAAAATTATATTGGAATGATAGAACAAGAGGGGAAAGTAGAAATACTTCACTATTCACCACCTCAGAGAGATCCTAGGAGGAAACACATAGGAATGTTGTTGCTAAATTTCCAAATCCCCAGATCAAAGACAAAAACAAACAAACAAAATTCAAATATGCTGGAGTTAAAAATTTAGAATTATATGGGATTTATCAGCAACTATAATAAAAGACCACAAGTCCTAGAATGTTATATATCAACAATCAAAATAATTAGGTCTAGTGACCAAAAACATTATATCCAGCAAAATTAAGTATAATATTGAAAGAAAAAAATTGATATTCAATGAACTTGCAGATTTTCTCAAAAAAGGTTGTCTCAAACAATCTGAATGTAATTGAAAATTAACATTTAAGAACCAAAAACAAAGACTAATTTAAAGGGATTTAATAAGGACAAACTGTTAATGCTTCATATGTGGAAATGTGAGCCATATGTCTAAGACTGACATCAATAACTGAGTAGTTCAAAATAAAAATTGGGCAAGAACTGGGTATGATCTGACTCTGAAAAGCAAAACTGTCTAAAAAAAAAGCTGAAACATGTATAACACCCTTCAAAATCTCTAAAGAGGGAGGAAGAATAGGATAATGTGGGGAAAAGAAGGGTATGTAGAGTTACAGCAGTGATACAAAGTGTTTAAATGAATGGAAAGGGTATAAAGTAGGAGAGGGTGGAGTACTGAAGGGTATTTAGATTAATGGGAGTGGGATAAATCTAATCTAAACTCTAATGGGAATGGGATAAAGAGGGAGAGAAAAAGTGAAGGGAGAAAATAAAGGAGGCACTCTAAGGGGGAGAGTGAATAATAATAGTCAGACAAGTTAAGAAGCAAAACTAAAGTAGAAGAGTTAACAGGGATAGAAAATAAGAGATATACACAAGCATAATAACAATGATTATTTATTAGAAAAAAAGTAGGGGTAGTAATCATTGATCTCAGACAAAATCAAACTTAAAGATTCAATCAAGAGAGAAATCTACATTATATGTCAGCCATTTTAATATTGTTTTAGATGCGCATCTTATGTGTGTATGCATATGTATATATATATATATGGTTTGTGTATATATGTGTATATGTAAATAGGGATATGTATTTGTGTATATGGACATATTTGGGGGGATGTGTAGGTTATATACAAGGCAGTAAAGATGCACAGTCATTAATATAATATCTTCTATTATTATATGTGTTTTCTTGAAATGGAAATTTATTGTTATATATTTTGAATCTTCCCTAATGTTCTGCTGGACACATATTTTTCTTTTCCTTCCTTTTTTCTATTTTGTTTTTTTCTCATTTGGTATTTAAATTACAAATAAATTATTTTTAAAAAGTGAATTGGGTGATTATGGAGGTAACAAGTTCTCCCAAACTGGAGGCTATTATATATTGGCAGAGTTAAACTCTATGGCCTTTTGGCTCTTCAAGTCTGGAAATCCTGTGATTCTGTAATTCTACAAAATTAGGAAGATATTTCTTCTCATAATATATGAATTAGCACCACACTAGCAATCAGGTCAAGCAAGAGATAAAATTAAGTTTAAATATTAAGAATAAATTCTCTTTAGATCTGAGTTCCAATTTGAAGAGTTTAGAAAATGTCTTGTCAAAAGCTCTCTTCAATCTGGTCAGACTTCCAAAATAAAGGGAATCTTGGTAGGAGAAATTCATTTCATGATGGAATTCATAGAAAAACAATAGTCTACATTTGATACTGATTTAGAAGCTGTCAAACTTTCAACAAGACAAATCATTTCTATATGAATTTATTGTCAACCCAAACCTATCCTATGTTCATTCAAAACAAGTTGTATCAACTTTATTTAAAAATCTCTGATTCTGGAAAACATCATAACCATAATTATCCATATCTTCTTGTTTTTTCTAGCTCACTTTCATGTTTTGTCCAGAAAGGAATAATTGTAAAAGTTTAGGAAAGGGAGGACCCCCGTCCCATCTCCCAGGTATTTCTATCCCACTAACTATACTTTTTGAAAGTATCTTCTTGATATTAATCATATTGCTTAAGTCAACTTGAGTATTCATAGCTACAGAGCTGTCCCTTAACCTCCTATCATTAATCAAGGTCTCTAATTTTCTAGAGAAAACCAATAACGTGTGACAGTGCCTCAGAAACAAAAAGACCTGAACCAAACTGAGTCATATATTATAAAATACATTTAAAACAATTAAACTAAATCATCCTTGCAGGCAGACCAAATCAATCAATTAGTATTTATTGAGCACTTAATCAGGATGCTGTTAGTCACTGTGGGACATAAACAGTGCAATGTGTGGCACTTACCTTCAAGGAATTTCCAATCTAGTTGGGGGAACAAGTATTATAAATTTAGGATTGGAAATAAAGTTAAAGGTCCCCTAATCCAGCTACTTTATTTTAGAAATGAGAAACCTGAAGTTCATCAAGGTTAACAGGCTATCCAAGTCTCCCAGTTTGCAAGTGACAGAGTTTAGATTGGAAGTAGAAGGAGGAAGGAAATATGCATTTATTAGGCTTTCTCTATGGGTGAGCACTGTGCTAACACAAATATTATCTCATTTAATCCTCACAACAAACCTGGGAGGTAGATGCTATTATTATCCTTATTTTACATTCAAGGACACTGAGACAGACAGAGCTTAATTGACTTAACTCAAGATCACACCAATTTATGCCCAAGACCAAGTTTGAATACACGTCGTCCTGACTCCAGGAACATTATAGTGCCACACAAAAGTGTTGTTTCCAAGAAAAGTTCTTAGAATCAAAAGGACCAACTAGTCAATTGGACAATAGGTCAGATACAGGTAGAATGATTAGGTTTTGAGCTAAGATAATGCCTGCAGGAATAAAGAAGAAAGTGCATTTTGATGGAAGAACAGATGTATTATTGTATACAAATGAAAAGGTCATAAAGGAGAAAAAGTCTGATAGCGAAAGGTTTTGAGCCTAGGTGATAAAAAGGAGAAAAAAGAACCAACAGTTCAGAGAAGGTTCAAAAGAGTTGTTAGCTAATTAGAAAATTTTGCCAGCCATTTTCAGATTATTCAATGTCATAATGATTTATCTTTGTGCTTTTCCAGCTTTGAAGGATATCTGTATTTTTCTTCATGACAGCCCCTTCTAGACATGTTAAGCTGATTAGTTAGTTGATCTAACAAGAGCATACTTTAATTTGCAAATAAAAGGAAGGAAGGTGACTAGGCCCCTGTTCCTCAACATTACATGAGGAAATATACCATAATTATTCCTAATCATTTAAAAAATTCTGTCAGATAGTTTTGTCTGCAACAAAGAATTTTCAGAGAAGGGTTATTGTAGGCCAAATCCTTAGTGGGCAGAGAAATAATTTCCCCATTCTTTTTGCTAACTGCTTCTCCACAGTAACAAATTAAGGCTACACTTTCCTAGTCCACTACAGAGTGGCCATATTTGGAATGTATTACAGTCTTCAGTAGTCACTTCTCCAGGAAATTCCAACTTTTCCCTTTAATCATTTTCAGCTCTTCCCCATTGCAGTACCAGTATCCATTGCCCCTAATGACAGCCTACTCACCAAAACCAATTTACTCTTATTTCCTGCATGAGCCTTTTCCAGAGTCAGTAAGAAAGAACAAAGAAAAGCATATTCTTTTCATCTCTATTCAAATTAAATGCCACTGAATGGAAATATCTCCATGGTATTAAGCATGTAAAAGAATGTCCTACATGGACGTCACACAGAGGGGATTGCATTTAAAGAACTGAGAGCTAAAGAGAAACAAAGAGACTCAGAATATCTTTGTGGCCTCAAGGCTAATGAGATGTGCCAAGAGAACTGTAGAAGCACAGAGGAGCAGTCCTGGTAAGCTATAGGAAGAAAAGCAATAACTTTACTTGCCCAGAATACATTGAACTAGAAAGAGAAAAATTGGCAGGTTTGAGGTAGTGAACTGTTAACCCATTCAAATCAAAGGGTTAAAACCAAAAAGAAAAGGGGGCAAGAAGTTAGAAGGAAATATTAACTGGACAAGCTTTAAAGAAAAAAAACTAGAGTTTTATTTCAAATTTACTGTCACAATGAGCGAGCAGTAAGATAAAGATTGATGTATAAAATATGACAGAATTAATTTTCATAGAAAAAAAAGAAAGGGAGAAAGGAAGGAGGTCCAGAAGGAAGAGGAGAAAGGGAAGAAAGAAAAGTACAAAATATAAAAGGGAAAAAAAGAGAAATAGAAAGATAAAATTAAAAGAAGATAAGTTGACAGGAAGCAGTATATGAAATACAGCTGTGAATCTGTTCATCTTTTAAAATGTAAATTAGTTCTGATTATAAAGTCATATTTCTGTTTTTTCATGTGGAAAATATAGCTGTGAACTATCTTAATATATTGCCCATATTCCTTCACACACAAAAATTGAGAAGAATAATGTGCTTTTGTTAAGGATCATGAAATTTGTGGATTTTAATACCTACGACCTGGAGGCATTTCAGCTTTAAGTTGACTGCCCTAAGACAACAGCCTCAACAACTCTCAATTTCATCGCCTGATGTAGGGACCAAGAGAGGCAGACTTGGGTTGCCTAGCAACTATGTTCTTCTCCCGACAGCTGGAGTAAATGAATTGGCTGGTGCCAAATGGCCTTTCACCTGCTTCGTTAAAGTGAAATTAAAGCAAAAGACTTCCCTAGACTGATCTGTAGAATCCCTGTGAGAAATGGAGACCCAGAAACCCCTCCTATCATTGGAGTTGTTTGGGGACCCACTTGGAAAGAGGTAGCTATTCCATTTCTAATGCCTCAATAATTAGTTCAGCTTTTTTTTTCCCTTGGGTTATATCCAGCTGCTGAATGGAACAGACTGGCAAGCTTGGCTCTCTGATGTTATATAGAGTGGAAAGGAAACTACTCTAGTCTGATTTGACAATGAAATTCTGAGTCAGAAAAATTGGCTGGTACTATTTCAGTGATGTAATCTCAGAGACATCTCCCAAACTTTTTTCCTTAGTTATTTTCCTCATCTGATACATAAATTATCAACTAACAAAATATATCTATGATGAAAAAGGAAGTTAGAAATGATAAAAATACAATTTAAATAAATTCTGATCTTTACATACTACTTTGGGAATTCTATTTGATGAGTTATTTTGGTGAAAGGAAAAAGTGGATAGAACTCATCTTCCTGAGTTCAAATATAGCCTCAGATAGCTGTGTGACCATGAGAAAATCATTTAAATCTATTTGCCTCAGTTTCCTCATCTGTAAAACGAGCTAGAAAAGGATATAGCAAAACACTCTGATATCTTTGCCAAGAAAACTTCAAATGGAATCATGGAGAAGCAGACACAAATGAAAAAATAACTGAATAGTTTTATTAGTAATGATAAATTCTCCACTGTTAGCTTAGTACAAAGAGGACTGAGTTCTTTTCTCATGAAGACTGACCCATTCATAATATAATGTATAATGCTCTAAAAACTTTTATGGGTGGATATGTGAAAATTTTAGTCCTTTACATGACACAAAAGCTTTATCAGTAATTCAAAGTCAATATTGTCTCCTTCAAGGTCACATGATATAACAAAAGTGGAATTTTAACAAATACCTGTCAGGAACAGCAGCCTTCTGCATGAAGAAGATGCATTTTTTTCTAGAGCTACTTAAGACTCAGAAACTTCTGTAAAATATAAATACTGGAATTCTATGACCTGACTTGACAAATCAAAAATTTGAATTTATTAATTGTTTATTTAAAAAGGAACTTCTATAGAATCTAGTTTCACTTTGGATCCCTAAAGCCAAAATTCTGAGAAAGGGGAAAGGATAAACCAAAGCTTACCAGATAATTAAACTTCTCTTTACTATATTTAATATTAGTAGAATATATTGTTATGTTTTAGGCTTTTCTTTCTCTTCCTTTCCTCTTTTGTTTTATTAACATATATTGGAAGACAATTGGAAAAAACAAAATTGTATCAATCTAGAAAACGAATAAAACTAGAAGATAGAAACCAAGAAATGAGTTGTGGGTCCTCTGGAGAGGCAAATAAAAGCATTGGAAGCATCCTAATTTTTTTGTTTGTTTTTATCAAGGAGGGGCACAAAGACAAAAAAAAATTTAATTTCATGAAGTACTTCAGAATAAGAGGGGTTTTTTAACCTTTTTTCTTTTCTTTTTATCACCTCTTATTGCAATGCTTATTTTAAGTGTTTCCCTGTGCCATAGGAGTCTCTTTTAAGAGACTGTTGGTTGACATGCCCCTAAACTGGGATAAAATTTCTAAAACAATTCTACTCAAATGTGGGCAATAATTTCTTTGGGATACAGAAGTTGGTATATGGGATTGTTTTTATTTCACTCCAAAAAATGCTTTTAAGATACAAAAGCTACAAAAAATATGTAAAAATATACCTCTTTCAGCTGTGAACAATTTGACTGTTGCAAAAGGACAAATCAGGGACAGCTGTAAGAGAATCAGTGAGAAAGTTGGGCTCATAAAGGAAGGACACATTCTCAGGGTGAAATTCACTAATATTAAGTTGACTAACATAAGGACTTTGAAGATTTGGCTAAGAAACTTAAGCCAACAATTATTTTGAATATAAACTTATATTTCCAGTTTAGGATACAGATGGCACTTTGGTTTCTTACTATAGCAATCCCATCATTGATGAAACCGCTTTAAGTGCCAGCCATGAGAGAGTCATGTTGGGAAGATAAACCTGAAAAAGATCTGCAGATTCCAAACTTAGGATTTCAACTTTTACTTAAAGTATGTAACATTATCTCAGCAGAGTGGCTCAAGCAGAATAACCAGCCACAAAGTGATCTTGATCATCAGTGACTTGAGCAAACTATTCCTAAGCCAAACTTCAAAGACTTTAAGTTACCCTGCACACATGTGTTCTCTAACCGTGTGATTCTATGTTATAGAAGTTGGTACCTACTCTTCTCCCAGTGAACATCAGGTGTATGGGTAAGAAAGTCTATCTCCAATTTGTAGGTAGAGTTATTAGTGTTATTAATAGTTATTAATAACAAATGGAATGGGGAAGGAGTCCCCTGAAAAACTCTACAACATAATAATGTCTTTGAAACACATCACTATAAAAATAATTGCTTATTTTAAGTCAATAATTGTTATAGAGAATGAGAAATTCTATGACAAAATAGATAAGGCTTTTTTAATTAAATCAATATACACTTTAATGCTTGGTAACCTCAATGCAAAGGATCAGATATGGGAAAAGGTGGCAAAACAGATTCAAAATCATTCAAAAGTTAAAAATGAGTGGGAGAAGAGGTTTATGGATGACATAATATAGTAGTATTCAGTGGAAAATAAGTACTTTAAAATGTAGATTGACTGATAGAGATGGTTCATAACTCTATACCACAAACATTTAATATAATTAGAGGTTAGGAAAAAATCACTGGATATGGTGAGTGCCAAATAAATGAAGTTGATTATAATTTAATGATATGAAAGCACTAGTCACCAAAGTAGCAGTCATCTGTAAACCAGTTATGTCTGCACAAAATCTTACTACCAATTTGTAAGGCAAAATACCCAAATCAGTACAAAACTGGAGGAATAAAAATGCAAAAAAAAATCAATATTTCTTATATAATTGAGACAACAGAAGATAACAAAAGCATTAAAAATGAAAAATAGATACAGGAACAAATATAACCACAAGGTATCAACATTTTTAATGCAAGTTTAATTGGCTTAAATCAATCAGTACAAGCAGGAAACAAAAAAAAGAGTCTAGAAACCACCATAGCTAGCTACCCTTTGCAGAGAAAAGAGAGTCTAAACTTGTAAAATCTTATGGCAAAAAAATGGAGTAAGATTATTAGTATTACCTCATCATTTAAAACTTCCAAAAGCAGCAGAAGGTTGAATACACTTATAGAACTCTTAGACTCAAAAAAGTCAAATAATCTCAATAAATAAAATTAAGAGATCAATGAACAAACAAAATATGAGGAAGATCTGCAGAGGAAACACTCTCCACCAATGATGACGCCATTAATACATTTGGATTCTAACACTGCAATCCCTTCTAGGTTACATAAATAAGGCTATAGATGTAAAATACTTTCCAAACTTTAAAGTGTTCTATAAATGACAATTATTATTATTGTTGTGTTGATGTATTAACCTGCAATGACCAGGTCCCCAGTCTGGTGGTAATTTTTCTACTTTGCTACTGCTGACCTTCAGCTGTGCTATCAACATTTAACAAGGATGTATGGAAAATAAAATATAGAAATATACTTTTAAGTTTAATCTTCATTATAAACACTTTCTTAAGTCTAGACAAATCTACAAAACAATAAATAAAACCCTGAAAACACTGAACATTTCTGAAGTGTAAGAGATCATGCTGGAAAATTTAACAAATGGTTCTTGAAAGTCATTTAGAGATAGCTTCAGCCCACTCCTGGTTGCAGGAAAAAGTAGAAATGGCACTAAAGAAAATAAAGCTGGAAATTACAGCTGGATCAGAGCAAGAATGCCCAAAGGCCTGTGCTATGAGACCTATTGTTAAAGATATCTGCAAGATATGAGTATACCAAATGTTTGCACATAAGTGGTGATTTTTTAAAGACAAGCAAGAAAAATACTGATTCATCTGCCCACTCTCCCATCTTTACAAAATCTTTATGAGTATAATATATTCACATATAAAAGCTTCCTTAATGGATATATGAGAAGGGAATAGGCAGGCTTCAACAAAAATATTCTACAACAGATATAAATTGTTTAGCATCAGAGTCAGGAAGACAGGGTTTCAAACTTTACTTTCCAAAAATTATCTGCTCATATGAGCCTGGATAAGTCATGTGCCCTATATGTGCCATGAGCAACAATTTAGGACTTATCTAATTCACAAAGGGATTTGATCTACACTAATGGAGGGAGATTCTTCATTGAGAGTCTCCACACTGATGAAATCATAGAACCTTCATGAATTTCTTTTACACTGGTACAACTGAGATCTCCCATTCTTACTTTTTGTTAATCATGACAAAACATTTGATTAAGTAATGCAAAACACTATCTTTAAAATCACTTCCAACTAGGTTATTTCCAATGCATATAAGAAAATCACACAAGGTTCATTGAAAGATAAAATAAAAGATAACTTTGTTCAATAAGCCTAATTTTATATGGTAAAACATAAAATGGTTGCTCCCATCATGAAGAGTCAAAATGCAAAAGAGATTCCTTATAGATGGTGAAGCTCTTCAGATTCTCTGCTTTGTAAGTGATATTGTTCTATTTATATTAACTCCTGAAATGTTGCAAAACATCCTTAATGAGAAGCATCATCAGTCAAGAGACTTTAGCTTAACTTAACAAAGAGAAAAATCCAAGTGGGTGAAGAATGTATAGTATCTGGATGATGATATATAAACAAATGAACAATCAAGTCACAAAGCTGGCCCTTTGATTCAGTAGAGACTTTATTTTAATATTTTCCCTCCAACAGAGTATCTTCCATGCATATATGAAAATCTTATTTTAGAAATGACTGTTACTTAAACTAGTAACTTCATGTCATTGAAACAGGAGAGAAGATTGTTTGACTCCTTAAATTAGGCAAGCATGGAAGATAGATTCAGAGTTGAATAGGAAAAGGAGAGCAAGTTGCATTGCCTTTGAAATACAATGCTTTTAATGATCTCAAAATATATCAATGAAACAAAGACCCATTTTTTAACATCAATATCCTTCTAATGGGGCTATGCCATGGAAAACCACACAATGTCCAAAGACTTAAAATTTGAGATTTACCCAAAGATCAATGGAGAAGTAGGTTTGAACAATATGTAATTTATTACAATTGCGGGAGAAATGGTCATTCAGAATGATGTCACATTGAAGAAGGGAATGGGCTGGGCTACTCTTATAATCTCTGCTTTCCATGGAAATTAAGGCTGACAGATTTCATGAGCGAAGGAGTTCTAAGTTGTAGAGGGCTAAATTGATACAGTATCTGCACTAAATTCAGTAGTGGAGAGATTATCTGAGGATAGCAAGTCATCAGTCTCTAGATTTCCTAGAGAGAGATAAATTTATTGAGGTCAGAATTAAAACAGGTCAAAACTCCAGCACTGATCAGGCTCTGAACTTCCAATCTGGGTGAGATATGGAGATAATGAGAAAGGCTGGTTATATAACAAAAATTAGGAAAAAAATAAAGGATCAATCTACATCTTCCATTGAATATATTGAATCCCCATAATTTCAAGATAATTAAAAGAAGTTAAGTCAGTGAAGGATTTATAGTATAGCCATACAGGATAAGAAAACATGGGTGGGTAGATTTAGATTTTTAGGTAGCATCTTCTTTGATAAGCTCACATATCCATTGAAGAATGTGTACTAAAAATGTTTTCCGTTTATGAATCTAATGAAACTTAGTTCCCAAAACTAAGATGAGAAAAGTTGTTTCCCATAGTTATAGGTGATTACATATCTCTTATGTGAGAGGACATATGCTTAATAAATGAGGGTCAAATCGAATTTATTTTCTTCTTCCTCTTCCATTCCAACATTCTCTTCTCACAAACACTACTCAGAATTTGGGGAATTAATATGTAAATTTTTTCCACTTAATTTCCCCCTTGGTAGGCTGCTGTGATTAGCAAAAGCTATATCAACAAGAAACACTCAAAGGTTTGAAAAGAAAGCAGCTGTGAAGAAAAGGAATGGGGTGGTACTGTTCATATCTCTTCAACTGCTCTTACCAATCACTCAAGCTCTTTCAGGGGGAGGAGCTGAATTCCAAGATGAAACTATCTGTTCTAGAGTTCCTAAGATTCACTTTAGAAGCGACTATAAAAGACAGAGGCCCTGCTACACACTTTCCCTCTAATAGCAAATTAACTGTTTTGTGACTCTATGAATTTCCACTTCTTTCCATTTTTATACATATATGCTACAGATGAAGATGTCATATTAGCAAAAAAGAAAAAGAAAAAAAAGAATCAGACATTATTTTAGAGAGATTATCATATGTTGAGACAGATAGAAAAAGAGAGAGAGAGACTGAGCTAAAAAAAAGAGAGGAGGAAGAGGAAGAGGCTGAAGAGAAGAAAAAAGAAAGAGAATTGATTTAATCTTAAATGGAAACAAAGTCCATTTAGTTCAGGAACTCTTAACCCAGGGCACATAGACCACTTTGGAAGATTGGCTTTAGGTCTTTGAACTTTTAATATTTTGAAAATGCATTTTATTTTGTAGCTAGAAAATATTCTGAGAAGGAATTTGACTTCACCAAACTGTTCAAGGGGACCATGATACAAAAAAGTTTAAGAACCCTTGATCTGTTCCAATCCCTTCAATTTATGGCTGATAAAATTGAATATTAGAGAGATAAAATAATTTTCCCAAGGTCAGAGAGCTAGTAAATAAATAACAAAGCCAGGACTCAAACTCAGATTCTATTTTTCCAAAACATCTCCAGTTGCTATTACTCCAAATGTTGTTTTCCTATTTGAAAAATGGATTAGAGGGTCTCTCTGTCTCTGCCTCTCTTTGTATGTGTCTTTGTGAGTTTGTATGTGTATCTATTTCTCTGAGTGTCTCTGTGTGTCTCTCTCTTTCTTTGTGTGTCTGTGTGCGTCTCATCTTGTGTCTGTGTATGTGTGTCTCTCTGTGTGTGTCTGTCTCTATTTCTCTATATCTCTCTTTCTATGTATCTCTGTCTCTGTGTGTCTCTCTCTATCTCTGTGTCTCTATCTCTGTGTCTCTGTCTTTGTCTTTCTGCCTGTGTATGTATCTGTGAGTCTCTCTGTCTTTCAGTCTGTGTGTATCTATGTGTGTCTCTGTTTCTGTGTGTGTGTCTCTCTGTCTCTCTTTTTTTGTTTCATCTCTGTCCCTCTCCCTCCCTCTCTCTCTTTCTCTACCATTTCTCTCTCTTTCTCTCATCTACTCATCTCTCCTATCTGTGTTTGTCTCTGTCTGTGTGTGTCTCTGTCTCTCTGTCTCTGTCTGTGTGTCTCTCTCTTTTTTTGTTTCATCTCTGTCCCTCTCCCTCCCTCCCTCTCTTTCTATACCATTTCTCTCTCTCTCTCTCTCTCTCTCTCTCTCTCTCTCTCTCTCTCTCTCTCTCTCTCTCTCTCTCTCTCTCTCTCTCTCTCTCTCTCTCTTCTCATCTTCTCATCTCTCTCTCATCTCTGTGTGTCTGTCTGTGTCTGTGTCTCTCTGTCTCTCTTTTGTTTCATCTCTGTCCCTCTCCCTCCCTCCCTCTCTTTCTGTACCATTTCTTTCTCTTTCTCTCCTCTTCTCATCTCTCTCTCATCTCTGTGTGTGCCTATCTGTCTCTCTTGCTACAATTGTACAAATGGAACCCTTTTAGCATTTCTCAGACATGAATCTAGCAATTCTGGGAAGGGAAGGAGGAGGCTAAAGGTTTTATATGAATATGAATATTATTGTTCCTAGAAAATGATGTACATATTTCCTTCCCACAATACCACCCCTGTGCAGAGTTGTAATTTGATCAATATAGCTCTCAATATCAATATAGTCTCGGAGAAGAAAATTCCTCTATCAATGTAGACCTGCAGGTGGTCCGCAATATATTAATCTTAAAGAGTTGCCTGGGTACTGAGAGGTGGATTGACTTACCGAGAGTCACAAAACCTTCCTAAATTACACTCAGCTCTTCTGAATCTGAGGCCAACTCTTAATCCACACTGCCTCTCCGATATAGTCTTAATACATGTATTCTATTTTTCATAATATTAGGTTGTCCTTCAGAAAAAATAAATTTCAGCAAATTTAAAACTTTAAAAATTATTTCTCTCTAACAAAATTAACAAAAGGTACAAATTTACAATAAGGGAAATTTTTAAATTAATATGAATGGTCTTTTCTTTAAAACACAGAACTAATTTACAATAGCCTACTGATCTCATTACTCCAAAATTTAAATGAGACTGAATTGATCCAACAGTCCCAGAAAAGCATCTTAGTTCAGGGCCTTGATGTCCCTGTTACAGTTATTTTAACAGGCTCCTAATTGGTTTTTCTGCCTCCAGGCTCTCATTTCTTTTTTAAATAAGTTTTTATTGATTTTTTTATTTCTTAGGTAATCATAGTTATCTTCAGTATTTTCCCCTCTCCTTCCTAGAGAGTCTTCTCATATGAATTTTTTAAAATCTGAAAATCTATAAGGTATTCTATACATTGAAAAAGTCTAAAACATGCAATTTTAAAAACTTGTTGCTCTTCCACCTTCCTAAGGGGTAGATTGAAGGTGTCTTCTCATCTCTTCATTCAGATCATGGTTGCTATTTATGATTTTGTTAAATTCACTTTTGGTTTATTTTAATGTGTTTTCTTTCCATTTACATTGTTGTATTATTTTCTTGTCTCTATTTCACTCTGCGTCAGTTCATGTAAATCTGTGTATGCTTCTCTGTATTCATCACTTATTTCTTACAACACAGTAATATTTTATTATTTTTGTAACCCAACTTGTTTAGTATTCCCCAATCAATGAATATCTACTTTATTTTTAGTTCTGTACTATCATAAATAAGAACTATTACAAATATTTTTATATAGAAGGAGACTTTTTTTTATCAATAGCTTCCTTGGGATATAATGAAGTCTCTAACTCGGATACATAGACATTTTAGTCTCTATTTGCCTTGATCCAAATTACTTTCCAACAGTGCATTAGTGTGCCAATAATTCACAAACTCTTTTACAAAGTGTATTGCAATTTTTATTGTTTTTCCCAATTTGCAAAATTAAAGGTGAATCTTCAGGATTGTTTAGTTTTACATTTCTCTTATTATTAGTGAAGCTCCGTTCTTTCTAATACATTCTTCCTATTCTTACCTCATAAGTTTCTTGATATACATCTCATATAAATCTTTAGTTCAAATACCTTTTGCTTCAATATCGACTAATAAAGTAGGAATTCTACCCACCAAGCCATGTGGCCCCAGATACAGTCCTTATGCCATCCCAGTGTTATGAGATTGTTTATAACAAATTTGTTATAAACAATTCAAAAGAGTAGAAGCAAAGGAGGGGGATGTTTTAGCCCAGATACTGAAATATACTAGAATATCTTTTCCTGCTACCAGATGTTTTTACATACCTAGTTATAACTTAGAAATAAGCTCTCCACTGCTTTTAACAATGCTCCCTGCTGAAAAGTTTCAAGTGGAGATAAGGACCACTATCATCTTCATCATAATAAAGAAAGGTGCAGGAGGGAGTTGGACTATATGATCTCAAGGTTACTTCCAGCTCCTACATTTAGTGGAAAAGAAGCAAGAGAGAATAAGGGGGAAGAAGCTCCTCATTGGTTTTCCCCTCCCCTTTCCAGCCTAGCTACAGTTCCTCCAAAGGATACACAGTCAGAGTGCTACTCACACTTTCTAAACCTAAAGGGGAAAGAGACATTCTCTTTTTTCTCTGCCCAGGGGCTCTCTCCACCTGTCTGTCAAAGGCTGGCTTCATCAGGCTGGTGGTAGGAAAAATGAAGCTGATTATTCTTTTGCTTAGGGGGAGGATATCTTCTATTCTCTGTGAAATATTTTTGATGCTTGTTTTATTTGAATGATAAAGAACTTTTATAGCTGCATACCTGTAAGCCCAGAGATATTCTGAAAACTAGAAATAGGGGTGGCATTGGGACAGTGTTTATGTGATAGGTATTCTATTTTGTAAAAAACAAGATTGTCAGGGAACAAAAGAGCTTGAGTTTGGTGAAGGTAGAATTGTGATACATTTGCATTCCTTCATTTCCCTTCCCTTTCTTTACTTCCCAATTTAATTTTTGCCTTTATTTACATGTTTTATGAGGTTCCATGGCTTTCTGTGAAGTTAGAGAAGTCTTTTTTCCCACTTATCCAAGAGCACTCATTAGAATTCAAGCTTTGAAGGTGACATTTATGACAAAGACACAGTGAAAATAAAATGCTGCTTTCATATCTAGCCTTTAGTGAATATTTCAGGAAAGGCATCATGGTACAATAAGAACTGGCAAGTATTTCAGTGACACCTTTCCATCTCTCAGTGGGAGATAGTGTTTTAACTTATAGCCTGATCATCAGAAATGGTACATATAAAAGGTAATAGGATTATGGTATCACAGGTTTAGAAACGGAAAATATCCCTTCCCAGAGATTATCTAGATCAACCTCTATACTTAACACATAGAGAAATGGAGGCCCAAAAAGGTATTGATATGCCTATGATTACACAGATAGTATGTATCAGAGCCAGAATTTAAATTCAAGTCCTTTGCCTCCAAATCCAGGACTGTTTTCACTGCATCATACTGATTTTTGATCTTGACATAATTTCTCACTTGGACTTCATTATCATTTCTGTAAATTCATCTTCCTACAACAGCAAATTGACTCTACAGCTGCTCTCCAGCCTCTTGGGTCCCACCCTTCCTTCCTCTGATTGGAGGAGATCAAGGGTGCAAATTAGAGAGCTCCTGTCAGATCCTCTATTTAAGGAAATGGCCCAGAGCAGACACATCATTTCCCACTAGGCTACAGGATTTCATTATGCCAGCCAGTACCTCCCCTCCTTTTCCCATATGTAACTTTCAGCTTCTTTTTATCTATTTTCTTACCTGATTATATTGCGAACTACCTTTTGCTTTTCTTTATATCCACAATGCCTAACACATAGTGGGTGCTTAATAAATGTTTATTGACTGACTTACCTTATAGTGGCTTACTTTAGTATTTTTTGCAGGTGGAAAAAACTGTTCAATCGATTCCATCTGTTTTTTTTTTTTAATTGCTGACTCAAAGGCAAACCAAAACAAATTGGAGCAAAGCTATTTTTGTTAGACTTCTCCCAAAAGATCCTCATTTTTACTTTTTCTCCCTCTCTTTTTTTTACTTACTGATTTTTAAAAATTCATGAACTAAGCAATCCTCCAAGAAAATGTACTGACATAAGGTCTGTTCAATTCTGAAATAATGCTTTCATGTGGAACCTCTGCATTAAACAATAACTTCCTGAAACTGGGGTTGGGGGATGGATGTGCTTATTGGAGTGAATACAGTGCCCTAACCCTCACAGGAATCAATAAGTAAGTACTGACAGGTAAAGTGAATGAGTTAGAGATTCCAAGAAACTAGAAATGGAGAATTGGTGGTTTCATATGCAAGCTTATTTTTCTGTTTTGTCTTACAAATAGATAGGCTCATTTTCTCTGGTGTTTGCTAAATTCAGAATAAAAAATATTTAAAGAAATGGGAGATGAATAAAACCATAATTCACACCAATGCTCTCCTATTTGATTTTTAATCATTGATAAAGTCATAAATGTAGTGACAAAATAGAGATATTGTAAATTTGCTTGGAAAAGACACTTTTCTCAGGAGTTTTTTTGTACTCTTTTTTTCACAAAAATAGCCAAAATAATTTTAAACATGTATTTGCATGACCACATTATAGTATTTATTTGGGGGAACTAGAGGTTGTCATAAATCATTGTACTTGAGAAACTTTTTTCAGCAACATAAAATGAATAATACAGACCCAAAAAGCCATTTCTACCATGAGTTTTTTTTTTTTCTTTAAGACAAAGACTTTTCTAAGTAGAAAAATAAAAAGTGATCTCCATTATTCTTAGAGTTCTTTACTGAAGTGATTCATACTCTATGTATCGATTTCTGCTACAGGCAGCATGCTTTATGGTGGCACATGAAATTGCCTAAAGGGGGCTTTGCTTTCAGAATCTCTATACCTCCTGATATTTTCTACACTGCTTAAGCCATGTGGCTATCCAAATCTATCTCCACTCACCTGCACTGAGAGGTATGTATAATAATAGGCTCCTCAACCCATGCTTAGTGCTCATACTCTCTCTTACTTAGTTTCAACTGATCAATCTCTTGTTTCCTTCTGTCCTCTTTGATTGGATTCCCTGATACTTGAACTAAACTTCTGTTACATGTGCATGCATACCTACATACACACATATATGTATTGTATATATATATGTATATATACATATATATATGGCTCAGTTTTTAGAATTCATAAATTCATCCCATCTGGTGATTTATGGATCATGTGCAATATTTTCTGCTTACTGTCTATCTAACACATGGGAAGTATGGTGAACCTTCTTCTGACCAAGAATGACTGTATTATGTAATGATAAAAGACTTCTTCTTAGAAGAAGAGCCAAAAGTACTGAAGATTCCGTAGAGGTTGAGATGCAACTGAAAGATCCTGGAGTTTCAAAAAGATGATTTCTGCTTTCTTCCCTTATGGCTTTCAGGTAAAGAGGATTACTGTGAACTATCAAGTAACAGGAGAATAGATTGCCCTATGTCCTACAAAGTCATCACGTGTCTGATGATGATGATAATGTTTGACTACATGGCAGCTCTATTTCTTTTGCATTTCTCCTTTCCTGATCTTATGTGAGTAACTATCTGAAGATAGAATCAACCAGTTATAACCTTATAAGTTTTAAAAGATCAAAAGATACTCAGTAATTGGAGTAAATAAGAAAACAAAAATAAAGAATAGCAGAGTCAGTAGCAATAGCAACCAAAAGTCTCATCAGTAAGTGAGTAATATCCTTGACCTTCTCCATCAGGGGACTGAATTGTCAGCTGAGACATAGAATCCTGCAAGAACTACCTTAGAGAAATAATTTATTCATCACTAGTACCAATCCTTAATGCAAAATGGGTGAGGACTTGTAGAAGGAAGAAAAGCATTCTCTAATAACCTAAAGGTGTGAGTTCCCATTTTGTCCCATGTATAAACATTCCCAACAGAAACCCCAAGTCCTGTATTTATTTTAGGCAGGCAACCATTCCATATGCAAATATAATCCTAACACTAAAGTTTCATATTTGGGAACCTTTACATGACATCTAAATTAGCTTATGTGAGATCCTTTTATGCTCAGGATTATTCATGGAAAGTACTTTGAGTAGTCATTAACTTCATGCTCAGGAATATTCATGGAAAGTACTTTGAGTAGTCATTAACTTCCCTCTAGTGACTGAGTCCACTAATGTTATACTGTGAGCTTCTTGAAAGCAACATTTGTTTGTTTTTGGTTTTGCCTTTCTTAAAATCCTCAGCTCTTACCATAGTGTATGACATATGGGAAGCACTTAATAAATATTTACTGAGTGACTGTAAAGTGGGAGTTGGGGAAGTAGCTGAGAAGGGGTGCAACATAAAAATGCATACATACATAATTACAAATATACACTTTGAATACTTACTGTCTATTATCCTTACTCCTGCCCCTAAGATTGCTCTAGGAGCAGATTTTTGAAAGATGTAGAAACTGATAGCTTTCTGTTTAATCTCTTTTCCTTTACTACAGTTAAACTTTTTATTCTCCTTATTTATGTGTGTCTTATTTTTCTTTTCTTTGTGGGCAAGGGTTAAATAATTTTTCACTGTTGCAGTCACCTCAAAGCCTAATTCCATTTATACCAAATATTAAATACTTAAGAAATCTTCAAGAAATTAAATAAGATCTAAATGCCTCCAAATAATCTCCCCACTCTTTGCTCAAGTTAGGCTGCAATTTTTTCAGCCTTTCTCCCCATATTCCCTCTCCACTATTCATATATCATCCTAACTCCCAACTTTAGGTCTTTAGTCAAAATTCTTTGCCAAACCCAAAATGTACTCTCTCAGTTGTGCTAATAATGGAGAATTTTTAGACGTGCTAATATAGGAGTTTGTTGTACATAGTTGTTCTAAAGATCTTGTTTTTCTTTGGGGAGAGGGGTTGGAGTAGGAGAGGAAAAAATTATTTGAAAATTGCAATAAAATAAAATGTCATTAAAAATAAAATAAAAGTAAGGGTGTACATGGAGAAAGGGAAAGGGGGAAGGAAAATGCTCTCTCCAATCCAAGTCCTGCTAATATACCTCCATAGAACTTTTCCTGACAGCATCCTATTATTATTCATTTTATATTTTCACTTATTTTTATTAAATGTATTAAAATATTGGATATCAATACAACAAATTAACTTGCTTATTAACTATTTTCATTTAAACTAATTAATTTCAAGGCATAAAGTATAGCAACAACTTCCCTTTCTAAGCTAAAGTACTTTCAGTCTCCACTACACTACTTAACACTAATTGCTTTTTAATCACTTCAGGCCTTCAAGAAACATAATTTCATCTAGATGGGCTCTCCCTCTGCCTACCACCAGTTCGTATTACAACCTTTGTGTGCCTTAAACTATTTTCCTAAACTGTTGCATCAGAAAATGCATCTCCAGATGGGAACTCTTCCAGTTTTAAACCTTATCTAATATAGCTAGGCTGGCTCTCAAATGATAGTTATACAGTCCACACTCAAAGATTTTCCCAATATTGTTGGACTTTTGGCATCTGTACAACCCAGAGGTAGCTCCATCAATAATGTGTATAAGAATAAAATTTTAAAGGAAGTCAGTTCCATATCATATTTAATTCTTTCATGTATCTAGTCAACTAGGTGGAGCAGTAGATAGGATGTTAGACATGGCATGAGGGAGACCTGAATTTAAATAATTCCTCAAATTCATCCCAGTTATGTGAACCTGAGTAAATAATTTAACTTCTTTTGGTCTCAGTTTCATCAGTGGTAAATGAAAACAAGATCACTTACCTTGCAAAATTGTTGCAAAAGTAAACTAAGATAATGTATGCATAATGTTCTTTGAAAAACTTAAAGTATCACAGAAATGCTAGCAATAATTAAAATAGAATATATGGACAACTTTATGGGCAGCTAAGTGGTGCAGTAGGTAAAGGATCAGATCTGGAGCAATGTGCCTTTGAACATATTACTTACTTTTATTGTCTTAGTTCCACACTTATAAAATGAACTGGAGAAAGAAGTATGTGTGTGTGTATATGTATGTGTGTGTGTATATATATACACAGATATAAGTGCTTGGAGATATACCTTACCTGTAGGAACTGCTTAATAAATTTTAGTTAAATTAATTAAACTAAATTATAAGAATATTTCTGTGTATACATATATTTTAAATAGTCAACTTCCTCTACAAATGTTTTCTTTCAGAAAAAGATTTTCTTTCCCTTTAAATGATACTAAAATCATTCAAATTATTTGCAAAGAAATGCTGCATGATCTATACAATCCCAACCGCACTTTGAAAATTCATTAGTTCATTGGCTATCACAAATACAAAAATATCACTCTTTTATAAAACTATAAGAAATATCCCAATTAGACTATAAGGTTCTTGAGGGCAGAGACCAATCTGATACTACATTTATTACCACAACTTATCTGCTAGACTGACTTCTAAGCATACTGTGTTCAGCAAATACTTATTAAAGGAAAATGAACTTTCTTTTTTATCTAATTTCATATTATGGAAAGACAATTTTTGTCAGCTTTTCATCATGATTCATATGATTTTTTTGGCCATAGTAAATAATGCTTCAGATAGTTAAATAAAGCAGATATGATGGTTTAATTTAAATGTTTCAAATTCCAGATCTCCTACCCATATTTGCTAATGGGTAATATTGAAATATAATTTGACCAGAAAAGTTCCCAAATATTCTAGGTGACTTTCCTCCTAAAAATATTATTGTTAATAAACATGACCTTCAATGTAACACAATCCTTATGTCTTCTGCCATCAGAAAGCCATCTGAGTGCCAAACATTAGAGCTAACAAATGAACTAGTGTAAATGTAGGATCATGCTTACAAGTCTCGTTTAAGAAAAGTTTTTTTCTTATCTGTATAAATTAAGAATGGGAGTTCAGGCTTTGGTAATAAACAGAGGCACGTTTATGAGAAATGAAAATTTCTAGGGGCAAGATGTTACGTTTATCTCATATATAACCATAGAAACTGGGTTAATATTAGAGCTCTTTTCTTACTAAGGTCAGACTCAGGTAGTGGTTGCTATGGCTGTATATGGTAGGTTTTATTGATTGCATAACAATTAGAAACATTTTTCTGAAAACGTATTTCTCTTGTGATCAGCAAATATGTGATCTGGCATTCCTTCAGCTGCTATAGTCATCATAACATATAAAATCAATCAACAGGAATTGCTTATTTATGTCAAATATGGATTTTTCAACAGATTGCTTATGAAAACACTTCCACAGATAATGATGACAAGTGAAGAGTTAGCTGTCTGATCCTTTCTCATTATCACATGGAATCACTTTAAACACTCTCTGTATATATCAATAAGACACCAAATATGCCTAAAATAGGGCAAGAAACATTTTCCTTTTGTTCTCCCCCCCTATTAATTTTACAATGTATCATTTTCAATCTGGGACCATGTATATTCCATTATGCTATATAGTTCTACTTTTGGATACTGGTGTATTTTGATGCTATTATTTTTATTTGTAGATAAAAATCAAATGACAACTAATGCTGAGAGTATTAGTATTCTATGAGCACTTGCTTTTTTATTTGAATTACATAGAGATATAGCCATATGGGTTTTGGGGGGGAAAATGAATGATTGGGTGTTCTTATTTAAAAAAATACTATAGAAAGGTTAGCATGCTAAAAAGTTAATTAAAAATTGACTCTACAGGATGAGCAAGTATTTATAGAATTCTCTGCTGATTTTTCAGCAGCCATGTTTTTTTCTAATTAAAATAATATGAACAGCTAGTAGTAATCAGCTTAAAGAGCTGAATATTTAAACCAAAGGAATGATTCACAGATTTCCACAATAGATGCTTTAGCTAATGAGCACATAAACCATTTGCATTTGACCATTGTCTAGTTGAATGTCTTTAAAATTGTTTTAAAAAGAATGGTAAATTATTTAGGCCTACCTAAAATAAGTAATTCATATTATCATGGCAAGATATGACTATGCTTAAACTAACTTTAAAAAATCTGATATTAGTTTAGTTTCTATGGTTATATGTAAAATAAAAGCAATATTTTACCACCCAAAATTTGCAATCCTCAGTGTACTAGCTACACAAATAAAGTATAAAGGAATGTATCAAAAACTTCTAATCTTAATTTACCAAGAAAGAACAAAAAAGATTAAAATATTATTTGTAAATACTATATATATTTTGGTGGTACAGTGGTAGTGTTGGTCTTGGAGTCAGGAAAATTCATCTTTCAGAATTCAAACGTGCCCTCACTTGTGATCCTGGGAAAGTCACTTAATACTGTTTGCCTTCACATGTAAAATGAGACAGAGAAGTAAATGGCAAAAAAAAAATCAAATGGTAATCACAAAGAGTCAGAATATGAGACATGTAGGTGACAGAGTGGAAGGAGTGCCAGTTTGAAGCCATCTCCAGTCATCTTGATCTATATCTTGCCACTGGATCCAGATGAATTTGGAGGGGAAAGTGAGGCAAGTAACTTTGCCCTCACTTAAATCCAATTCCCTTGCATGTCCCAGCATCACCTCCCTGATGCTGTGGTCCTCTTTGAGAACAAAAGAAAAATAACAAGAGGATCCAGGTTTGAATGCAGTCATAGAAGTTTATTAGCTATGTGACCCTAGCCAAGTTATTTAATCATCTCTGCCTCGATTTCCTCATTTGTAAAATGAGCTAGAGATGGAAATGTCAAACTATTCCAGTATCTTTGCCAAGAAAACCCTAAATAGGATTATGAAGAGTCAGATACTACTAACTTAAACAACATATATACTCTGAATCTTTTGATAGCTCTAGTTTTCTTATATTTTTCTAATAATTCTGGAATTTTCTGCTAATTTCAGATAATTCAAGTCACCAAAGAAAATGTCTTTGGAGAGCAAATTAAAAATGGAAATTACAGCATGAATTCACATGCATCACTTAAATCTCTTGAAATGTGGGAAAATCAAAGCTCATTAGAATCCTAACGAGATGATATACAATATTCTGCATACACACAAATGATTATGAAGTACTAGGCATGTACAAATTTTTTAAAAACTCAAACAAAAAGTACTTGCAAAAAGTTGAACATGAATGACGTAGCAATCTTTTGCAGTGGAAAAAGAGTTGAATTGAGAGTCAGTGAATCTCCTGGATTCTACCTGTGAACTTGGGCCTGTCAATTAATCACCTGGGCTTTCATTTCCTCATCTATAAAATGAAGAGGCTGGACTAGGGGACAGGTAGATCCCATCCAATTTTATCTGTGATCCATTTGTGAAGATGCTCTCTAGGAGGCTTCCTTCAGCTCTTGTGTCTGAGATAAGTGTAGGAAGAGGCTTTTCTACTTTTAGTCTTCAAATGCCACTGCAAGTAACTCATTGCAATTTTTCAAAGAGTCTGCTTTTCTTTGGAATCCCAGAAACATTTTGGAGAACCTGAAATCCCTTTATTCTCCTGCCACTTTACCTAGATCACTCTGTTGTATTTATCTGACTCTCCCTTTTATTAAAGATATTTGCATACTAGTTTTTCCTACAAATGGTTATGAGTTCATGAATGTAAGAACTGTTCTTGTATCTTCCATGCCTAGGGTAGAGTTTTGCACATTAGTGTACAATAAATGTTTTGGGTAAATAGATGAATTCTACCTGAAATACATCCCTCTCCTCAGGAACCATCTTGAAAGCTGCCCTCCCTGCCTAAGTGCTATTTCTTTTATCACTATTGAATTTTGACAAGTATTTACTGCAACAGTAAAATGTCATTGAAGTAGCCTGATGAAATTTTCATCTAATGTTTCCCACAACTGGCTTATTTCAAGCTTTGGGGAGCTTTTGGAAGGTAGATAAAATATCAAAAGAATCAAAGAGTTGAAAGGGACCTTGAGAGATTGTTGTGTCCATTCTTCTGCTTTCAAGCTGTTATTACTATGTTCAAAGACAGATCTTGAAGTTGCGGATAATGGCTGATATTATGCTGGAATCCCATATGTAATAGCTGGGGATAGCTTTCAAAATGCCAAGCCTGAAATTAAAATACTTTAAAGACTTGTTATTGAAGTTTGATTAGAGGTACCTAACTCATCAAGCTACTCAGCTTGTTAACCACAAGTGAGAACAAAAGCATGCAAGCCCAAAAAAAATCTATTTAGGAGTGACACTGTTGGTCATTGAAGATTTAAATAATTAAGGCAAACAGTCAAGAGGTATCTACATACACTATCTACTTTGGTGAAGTTGTACTTTGTAATACCAGTGTCAGAGTTTTAAGTTTTATTGAGCAACACAGTTGCAACTAATTTAATTGGCTACTTCTTTAAAAGCCCAAATACAGGATTTAAAAGTACTGCGTATTAACTAATGTGAATAAGTATGAGCCCAATGATGCCATTTGTCTGTCATCAGAGGATCAAGTCAATCTAAGTTTAAGGAGACCTAATATTACACTGTTACTGCAATAACTCCTAAAATACATCTATGAAGTCATAGAAGGGTTGCAATATTCATCGATGGAGGGATTATCTAACACTAGCATAATTACTAATGCTTAAAAATTGAAATAATACTTTCAAAACCACAACTAGGTCCCAATTTGCATGAATAATGAATCCAGTGAAGTAGTCATATTATTCAAATTCACCTTACATATTCTCATTGGTCTAGAACCAGTTCCCTTATTTTATATAATTGTAACTTAAAATAGTGTTAATTTGAATACACGTGACCACTTCATAAGATTTTATTATTCACACTAATCAGGACTGGGCCATGCTACAATCCTCAGGAACAATTTGTTTGATTATCTGGTAGCAACAATTGGGCAAAATCTGGTAACTTCCCTGTAATATTACAACTATTTGACTTTCCTATTCCTCATTTTTCAGTCCTCCAGTCTTATCCAAGTAAAATAACAACAACTTACATTTATATAGAGTTTACTATGTGCCAGGTACCATACTAAATACTTAATATTAATTACTTCATTTCATCCTTACCACCTTAGGAAGTAGGTCATATGTATTATACCAGTTTAACAGATGAGGAAATAAGAGACAAAACAGAGAAGTGACTTGTTTAGTGTAACTGAGCTAATAAGTATTTGAGGTCAAATTTGAATTGAAGTCTTTTTGATTCAAGACCCAGTCCTCTTTCCACTGTATCACTTTGCTGACCCTTTTATTCAGTACCTTTCATTTATTCAGCAAACATCAATTAAAGACTCCTACAAGTAAGGTACTGTGTTCAGCCCAGGAAGACAAAACAAGGTATATGTAGAGATGGGGATCCTTATCTTCAAGGAGCTCATAGTCTACTTCTAATGCCTGAAATGGGCAGCTAAGAGTGCCACACCTGGAGTCAGGAAGACGTGAGATACTGGTATTAACTGTATGATCCTGAACAAGTCACTGAATCCTCTTTGCTTCAGTATCCCCATCTGTAAAATACCTGGAAAAGGACATGGCAATCCACTCTAGTACTTTGCCAAGAAAATCTTCATGAAAAGTCACACACAACTGAAATAGCTGAACAACAACAATAATGCCAGAAATAGGTAAGTTTTATTTTATTTGAAATTACCCAAACAAGTGCATCAATGTTTCAAATTTTTCAGTATCCTTAAACATTTGGTACATACCATTTACAAGGTATTTTTCTCTCTTGGCTAATTATTTAAAATTTTGGAGTGGATTATAACATTATATTTTAGTTTATTACTGAGGTTCTTTGAAATGATTCCTACTTAGAATGCCTTTCTCTCATTCCACTCTTTGGGTAAAGGGTATATTGGTATGATGATTAATATTTCAATCATCATGCTGGTTACTCTTTTGTAAATTATCATCTCCTTATAAACTAGGAAAAGTCTTTTTTGTTTTACGATTCAATGTGAATTTATCATAGAAAATGCCAAATTGGAAGCAGATGGCAATAAATACCTCTTTATTCAGAGACTTGGAAAAGCATAAATAACAACTATTTGGGGCAACCTTTCTTACTTTGCTTCTGTTACATCTTTCATGAGAATACCTCTAGTGTTATGCAGTCAGGAATGTTTCCTGCTCACCTCTCACCTCTCCTCTTTGAAACAAGATGATGATAATAATTAGTGTAATTGTTTTGTGAGTAAGAAAGGTTAATCCTGGTAGGGGTTCCATATCAAAACAGCTTTAAAATTCAATACATACATCATACATAATAAAATGCAGACACACATTATACATATAGCTTATCTTCTAAATCTGATAGGATATAAAATGTATATTATTAAATGACATTATATTCTACTTTTATTAGTTTAAAAGCAAAGGCTTGAATCTGAATGCAACTGAATTTCTACTATGATAAAAGCAGTCTGAAATTCCCTATTGCTTTTTTTCCTTAATTTTTTCTGCTTATTTTATGATTTTCAGAATTTCAGACTTGTAAAGATAATATAAGATGCATTTGGCTATGGCATCTTATTTGAAGGTGCTACATGGTCTTTTTCAGGATGCAATATGTGAACCCTGCAATTTCCCTATCTAGTCTATCAGTTCATTCAGATCAAATGCCTATTTTCTCCAAGGTTTATGAAAATGGCCAATCCTTGTTTTAGCTATTGGGTAATGGCCTGTAAGTCAAGCAAGTCAGGTCAAATCAAGTGAAACATTTATTAAGCACCTACTAGGTGTCTGGCACTGTGCTAAGCACCAGGAATAGAAAGAGAAGCAAAACATAGTACATGTTCTCAAAGAGCAAAATAAGAAAACAACAATGTAACAACAAGATACAGATTAGACAAATTATACACATTCAAAAGAGAGAAGGCATTAGCATGTAAGGTTTCTTATAGAAGATGGTGTTTTTAGGTAGAAGTTGAAGATACAGAAAAACTGGTAGATGGAGATGAGGAGAGAAGACATTTCAAGCATAAAGGACAGCCAGAGATAATGCATGGAATTGGGAGATGAAATATCTTTCTTGAGGGCAACCTATAAAGGGAGATTGTGTTTTACATGTATAACATTTTAATGTTCTCAGATTGCAAATATTTATATGGGTATCATAATATTTATTTCTACTATTTTTTTCTTTTAAGCAAGACAAAAAACAATGTGCAATGGTTTGTTCAAAATATACTGCCATTCAAATTCAAATATCATTCAAGATTGTTCATATATTTTCCCTGTCTCTCCTTCTCCCCCAAAATCTGGTTCAACTGGTTAATGATCTTTCTCTGTATTATTCAGTTTCCCTTTTACTACTTAAAATTTCATATTCTCAAAGAAGATATCTTCATATGCTGTTTCTAAAAATGGAAAAATATTCATATTACAATAAGAAACCTTAAAAGAAATAGTCCCTCAAGAAGAGGCATCAATTTCACTTCAATAAATTCAACAACCTTAATCAGTGCCTCATAGGTATAGAGCCCTATATTAAATAGACACTGGGTGTATGAGGAAGAAAAGTGAAACAATTCTTATTTTCAATATTGTTTTCATTGTACCAGTTGGCTATGATATGAACAGAGATGAGTAAACATAAAGGAGGCATAAAATAAATACAAAGGAACTTCAAAAAGGGGAAGGGGAATAAGGAAAGCTTTCTATAAGAGACAGTACTTGAGAGTACTCTTGAAAGAAACTAGGAATTCCAAAAGATGGAATTGAAGAGGAAGTACATTGGAGACATGGGATTTCCAGCAAAGATGTGGAAATTATATAGAACATCATATACAAGCATCAATTCATAGGCTAATAGAGCAAAGAGTATTTGAAGAAGGTAATATGAAATAAGATTGGAAATGTAACCAAATTATGGTCAACTTTTGCTGTCAGGCTGAAAAGTTTGTGTTTTATGCTAAAAGCAATAGGGATCCACTAAAGATTTTTGAGTAGATAATTGGCCTGGTCAAACCTGTCTTTTGAGAAAATCAGTTTGCCTGATGTGTAGAGAATAATTAGAGGGTCAAGAGACTAGAAGCAAAGAGACTTGCTTTAGGTGCAATTGTAATCATTAAGGTGAGATGTAATGAGAGCCTAAACTAGGTGGAATGGCTATGTGAAAGCAGACAAGGGAATAGTCACAAGAGGTCACGGGCATAGAATTAACAAGTGATTGGAAGTAGGAGATGAGGGAGACTGAAGAGATTATAAAATCAAGGGACAAAAGCAGAATGGCATCCTCAAAAGAAATAAGGAGATTTGTTATGGGAAGTGGTTTTAGAAGTAAGGACATCTTAAAGAGGAATACACCTAATTGAATGTTAAATCTAGATTATTAGTGGATGAAAAAGTCATATGAAGATAGACACACACATTGGACAAAGGATGCAAATAGTGACACTGAAGATTTGGAATTTAGCAATTTCCTTTTGGGCTAATTTGTATTCTTCCATTCTCCTGTGGATTTTAGCAATTTCCATTCTAACTCCTTTCCAAAATGTCTGGGCAATTTTCTTGTATAACTTTCTTTCTTTTCTTTTCTTTCTTTTCTTTCTTTTTCTTTTCTTTCTCTTTTTCTTTTCTTTCTTTTCTTTCTTTTCTTTCTTTCCTTTCTTTCTTTTCTTTCTCTCTCTTTCTTTCTTTCTCTCTCTTTCTTTCTTTCTTTCCTTCTTTCTTTCTTTCTTTCTCTCTTTCTTTCTCTCTTTCTTTCTTTCTTTCTTTCTTTCTCTCTCTCTCTCTCTCTCTCTCTCTCTCTCTCTCTCTCTCTCTCTCTCTCTCTCTCTCTCTCTCTTTCTTTCTTTCTTTCTTTCTCTCTCTCTCTTTCTTTCTTGGCAATTCAGGTTAAGTGACTTGCCCAGGTTCACACAGCTAGGAAGTGTTACATGTCTGAAATCAGATTTTAACTCAGTTCCTCCTGTCTTCAGGACAAGTGCTCTATCCACTATACCAATTAGCTGCCCTTTCTTATATAATTTCTAAGAATATTACATTCAAACTCTTGTCTCTTCAATTTTTTTATACTTGGAGAGCAGTAATTTTCAGATTGTCTCAATGAATTTTGTCTTAAAGATCTTGATGATTTTGAAAAACCAGCAAGTAAGCTTATAATGTGGAATTGGAGTTCAAGAGAGAGAGAAGTGGGCATGTTGGTGACTAAGTGGATAGAGCATCAAGCCTGCAGTCAGGAAGACCTGGGTTCAAATCCAACCTCAGATACTTAATAGCTGGAATGACCCTGAAACAGTAACTTTATCTTATTTACCTCGGTTTTCTCATCTGTAAAATCAACTAGGAGAAGAAAATAGCAAACCACATCAATATCTTTACCAAGAAAACCCCAAATGAGGTCATAAAGAGGCAACAAAGTGAATGACAACAAAGAGATAAGGCAACTGAACCTAGAAGCTGGAGGTCTTGGAGAATATGAATGGAAAAGAAAGAATGAGGAAAGGAAAAAAAGGGACTAACAATCAACTCTTTTCTGACCCATGTACCCAGGACCCTGGTCTAAAACAGGATTATCTTCAGAGCCAAACTCTGACAACCTTAGCTAGTGGCAAATTTTAGAAACAAGGGAAAATGTAGATATCCTTGACCTCTTATACACACACACACACACACACACACACACACACACACACACATACAAACTTAATAGGACACAAAGTCCTTCATTCTCCAACTTAGAGATGAAAATTGCTTTAAAATGCAAATACCTGGCAGAATTAAAACATTAATTTTAAGGTTCAAAGTATAAATGACAATTTATCTGCAGTTTCACAGGATGTTTAAGCTGGAGGAGAATTTAGAGATCATCTAATCTAACACCCTCATTTTATACTTAACAAAATTAAGAGAAGGATTTCCCTTGTGCAGCACGATAAATGTGGAAATATGTTTAGAAGAATTATAAGTTTTTAACCTAATTGGATAACTTGCTGGGGGAGGGAAAAAAGTTTGGCACACAAAGTTTTGCAAGGGTGAATGATGAAAACGAATTTTGCAAGTATTTGGAAAAATAAAAAAGCCATAATAGCAAAGAAAGAAAGAAAGAAAGAAAGAAAGAAAGAAAGAAAGAAAGAAAGAAAGAAAGAAAGAAAGAAAGAAAGAAAGAAAGAAAGAAAGAAAGAAAAAAAAAGAAAAAAAAGAAAAGAAAAGAAAAGAAAAGGCCCAGAGAGGTGATGTAAACCAAGATCACATAGGTCATTACTAACAGAGATAAAACTAAAACCATACCTCCTAGTTCCTGGTCTAGGTTTCTTTCTAGGCAGCTAGATGGTGCAAAGGATAGAAAAGTAGACCTGGGGTCAGAAAGATGAGGCCAAATCCACTTTCAGTCACTTACTAGTTATTGTGACCCTGAACAAGTCTCTTAATTTAGCTGTTTTGTTACCTTAGTTCCTTAATTGAAAAATGAAAATCTACTTGCCAGGATTATGAGACAAAGTACTTATTACAATGCATAACATATAGCAGGGCATTCAAATGCATTGTTCCTTCCTTTTACCTACTTCCCACATCCTACAATACATAAATTTCAATTATTAAACAAGGAAAAGAGAAAATTAAGCCGTGTCAGTTGAAAGATAGAAATCAGATATTCTAGAAAAGCTCAAGCTGTCTTTTGAAAGCCAATGGTTTAGTCTGAGATCATAATATAATAAAAATTATATTTTATGAGAGAATATGGAAAAACAGATTAAACATTAATTGAAGGTTAAATAAGCTAATCTTAAAGAATGAGTGGATTGAAGAACAAGGCATAGAAATAATAAATAATTTTATTACACTGAATTATAAAAACCAAAACCTATAGGATGAAATAAAAATAGTAAACAGAGGAAAATGTATATCTCTAATGTTTACCCCAATAAAATATAGAAAGAATAGATCAATGAATTGGATATACAATTTTATAAACTAGAAAAAAAACAAATTAAAAATCCTCAATTAAATACCAAATTAGAAGTCCTAAATATTAAAGATGAGACTAATAAAATTAAATGTAAGATTACCATTGAATTAATAAAATTAATTTACTTTATTAAAACTCTAATAAAATAAACCATTAACTAATATGATTCTTTTTTTTTTAATTCATTTTTCCAAATTATCCCCTCCCTCCTTCCACTCCCTCCCCCCCCCCCATGGCAGGTAATCCCATACATTTTACATGTGTTACAATATAACCTAGGTACAATATATGTGTGTAAATACCATTTTCTTGTTGCACATTAATTATTAGCTTCCGAAGGTATAAGTAACCTGGGTAGATAGACAGTAGTGCTAACAATTTACATTCACTTCCCAGTGTTCCTTCTCTGGGTATAGTTATTTCTGTCCATCATTGATCAACTGGAAGTGAGTTGGATCTTCTCCATGTTGAAGATCTCCACCTCCATCAGAACACATCCCCACACAGTACTGTTGTTGAAGTAAGTGTATAGTGATCCTCGGGCTCTGCTCATCTCACTCAGCAACAGTTGATTTAAGTCTCCCCAAGCCTCTCTGCACTCCCCCTGCTGGTCATTTCCCACAGAGCAACAACACTCCATAACCTTCATATACCACAATCTACTCAACCATTTTCCAACTGATGGACATCCACTCAACCTCCAGCCTCCAGCCACAACAAAAAGAGCTGCCACAAACATTACTAATATGATTCTTAAAAGAAAGAAAAGAAAACCAAATCACTAGCATCGAGAATGAAAAGATTACCATTAATGAAGATGAAATCAGAGCAATAATTAGGAATTATTTTGTTCAGTTATATGCCAATAAATGTAATAATTTAAGTGAAATAGAGGAACACTTAATAAACATAAATTGCCTAGATTAACAGAGAAAGAAATAATTCCTTTTATTTTTTATTTTATTTTATTTTTTTGCTGAGGCAATTGGGGGGTCAAGTGACTTGCCCAGGGTCACACAGCTAGGAAGCTTTAATCTCTGAATTCAGATTTGAACTCAGGTCCTCCTGACTTCAGGGCTGGTGCTCTGACACCTAGCTGCCTCTAAATAATTCTATTTTCAAAAAAGAAACTGAACAGGACATAAATGAGCATCTTAAGAAAAAAAAAACATCAGGACTAAATGGACTTAAAAGTGAATTCTATCTAACATTTACAAATCAACTAATTTCAACATTAAATAAATTATTTGGAATAATAGGAGAAGAAGAAGTCTTACCAAATTTCTGCAATGAAACAAATTTGGTACTGATACCCAAAATGCAAAGAGAAAAAACAAAGAAAGAAAATTGTATTCCAATATCATTAATGAATATGAATGCAAAAGTCCTACATAAAATACTAGCTAGGAAACTACAATACTATATCAAAGATTAGATATTGTGATCAAGTGAAATTTATACCAGGAATACTAAGGGTGGTTGAAAATAAGGAAAACAATTAACCAATTGATTGTATCAATAAACAAACCCATATATTTGATTACATCATATATTTGACAAAATGCAACACTCTTCCTATTAAAAACTCTTGAAATCATAAATATAAATGGGTTTTTTCCTTTAAAATGGAAGAATCTGCCTAAAACCATCAACAAGCATTATTTTAAATGAGACTATGTTAGAAGTCTTTCCAATAAAATCAGAAGTGAAACAAGGATGTACATTATTTATGATAATTATTTATTTATGATGGTTATGATTACATATATTTATATGTAATATAAATATTATTTTCATTACTATACTAGAAATTGTAGCAATAGCAATAAGAGAAGAAAAAAAACCTGAGGAAATCAGAATGAATAAGGGTGTTATAAAACTCTTTGAAGATAATATGACGATATACTTGGAAAACCCTAGAGATTCAACTAAAAAGGTAAACAATCAATATTTTGAGCAAAGTAGCAGAATATAAAATAAACCCACATAAATCATCAGCATTTCTATATTTCTATATATTCTGCAAGAAGTGATAGAAAGAGATATCACATTTGAAATAATCATACACAGCATAAAATACTTGGGAGTATGTCTCCCAAGACAAACCAAGGAATTACATGTACATAATTACAAAACACTTTTTATATAAATAAAGTCAGATTGGAGGCAAAACCAAGATGGTTAAGTAAAGGCAAGGACTTTTCCTGAGCTCTCCCCCAAATCTCTCCATATCCCTTTAAACTAGTGGCTCTAAACAAATTCTAAAGTAACAGAACCCACAAAAAGATGGAGTGAAATAATTTTCAAGACCAAGACAACTTAGAAACTTATTAGGAAAGCTCTGTCACCTCAGGAGTGGAGCACAGTCCAGTGCAGGACTCCCAAACACAGCCTCAGTCCCAGAAAATCAGGACCAGGCCATGGGAGTCACTGAATCAACAGCAGCAACAGTTGCTTCCAGAATTGTAGGGACTGAACAACTGATCAGGAAAAAATTCCTAGAGCCTTTTTTACTAGAATTGAGGCAGGATATTGTTGTATTGCACAAAATAAGATCTAGGATCCTGGATGGCACTTCCAAGGTAAAAAGGAGCACTAACTTACCGCAGCTTGACACTACAGTGGAATAGGGACCTTCTTCTAAGTTCCAAGGCTTTTAGTCACTTATAGACCAGAGCACAAATCAGGAGAGGAATAAACACCTCTCCTAAGGTCATATCATCTTGGAAGAACTAAAAACTTATGAGTCCCTAAAAGTTATCTCTGAAAACTGGCTGCACAAAATCCTTGAAGTTTGAAACAGTGCAGCCTCCATCTGGGAAGCAGATTCCTAATTAAAGAGTAAAAAGTCAAGTAATTGCTTTGAGAAATGAAGAGAAAAAAAATTGACCATAGAAAATTACTATAACAACAAGGAAGATCAAAACATACACTCAAAAGATGATTACAAAATCAATGCTCATACATCCAAAGCCTCCAACAAAAATTTGAATTGGTGTCAGGCTATGAAAAAACTCAAAAAAGAAAGTGAAAATCAAGTAAGAGAAGTAGAGAAAAATTGGGAAGAGAAATGAGATTGATGCAAGAAAATCATGAAAAAACAAGTCAACAGGTTGGTAAAAGACACACACACACACACACACACACACACACACACAAAACCATTGAAGAAAATGATATTTTAAAAAACATACTAGGCTGGTAAAGGAAGTACAAAAAAGTCAATGAGAAGAAGAATGCCTTAAAAAATAGAATTGGCTAAATAGAAAGAGAGGCAAAAAAATATACTGCAAAAAAAAAAAAAACTTCTAAAAAGATAGAATTGGCCAAATGGAAACAGATATAAAGTTCTCTAAAAAAAAGATTCCTTAAAAATTAAGACTCAGAAAATGAAAGTTAATAACTTTATAAGAAATCAGGAAACAGTAAGACAAAACCAATAGAATGAGAAAATAAAAGACAATATAAAATATCTCACTAGAAAAATAACTGAGGTAAATTAAAAATTATGCAATTACCTGAAAGACATGATCAAAAAGGGGCAAGAAATTATTAAGGAAAACTTCCTTAATATTTTTTAACCAGAGAGTTAAATAGAAATTGAAAGAATCTATAAATCACCTTTTTAAAGGAGATATCAAAAGGAAACTCCCAGGAATATTGTAGCCAAATTTCAGAACTCCGAGATCAAGGAGAAGATATTGTAAACAGCCAGAAAGAAATGATCTAACTCACATTCTAACTCACTATTCACATTGAAGAAATGCAAATTAAAACTCTTCTGAGGTACTAATACCTATTTATTAGATTGATGAATAGGACCAAAAAAAGAAAATAGTGGTGTGAATGTGGGGAAAATGGAGACATCTATGAACTGTTTCTGGAGTTGTGAATGGATTCAATCATTGTGGAGATCAAATAGTAATTTTGCCCAAAGTGTTGTAAAAACCCTTTAACCTAGTAATTCTACTACTAGGTCTGTATCCCAAAAGGGATTTTCAAAAAAGGAAAAGAACCTATATATACAAAAATTCTCATAGCAGCTCTTTTGGGGAGCAAAGATTGGAAATTGAAGGAATGCCCATCAATTGAGGAATGGTTTACCAAATTGTGGTATGTGATTATGACGGAATATAATTTTTCCCCCTTATAAGTATTTTATTTTTCAAATTATATATAAAGATAGTTTTCAACATTCATTTTTGTAAGATTTTGAATTCTAATTCTTTTCTTCTTCCCAACCTTACTTCCTCCCTCACTGAGATAGAAAACAATCTGATATAGATTATATATATATATATATATATATATATATATATATATACACACACCACACACAATCATTTTAAACATAGTTCTATATTTGTCATGTTGTAAAAGAAAAGTCAGACCAAAAAGGGAAAAATCATGAGAAAGAAAAAAGCAAGCAAAAAAAGTTGGAAATAATATTTTGATCCACATTTAGTCTGTATAGTTTTCTTTCTGTATATAGATGGTATTTTCCATCCCAAGTCTATTAGAATTGTCTAATAGACAAATTATCTGTCTATTAGAATTATCTTGAATCACAACATTGCTGAGAAGACTTAAGTCTATCATCACAAGTAATCTTGCTGTTAATATTCTCCTTCTTTTGCTTACTTCACTCAATATTACTTCATATAATTATTTCCAGACTTTTGTGAAATCAGCCTACTCATCATTTCTTGTAGAACAATAATATTCCAGTGAATTCATATGCCATAACTTATTCAGCCATTCCCCAATTGATGAGCATTCATTCAATTTCCAATCCCTTGCCACTACAAAAAAAAAGAGCTGCTACATTTTTATACATGTGGGTCCTTTTCCCTCTTTTATGATCTCTTTGGAATACAGACTCAGGAGTAACACTGTTGGATCAAAGGGTGTACACAGTTTTATAGTCCTTTGGGCATAGTGGATGAAATACTATTGTGCTAAAAGAAATGATGAGCAAGATACTCTCATAAAAGCTTGTAAAGACTTCTATGAGCTTATGTAAAGTGAAGTGTTCTGTGTACAAAGTAGGAGCAATATTGTAAGATCATTGTATGTGAATAACTTAGTTATTCTCATCAATATAATGATCCAAAATAACTCTGAAGGATTTATGGTGAAAAATCTTCTCCATCCCCAAATGGGGATTTATTTTTTTAAAAAAGTCAGATTTAAATAATAGGAGAAATCTTAATTACTCATGAATGGACAGAACCAATATAATAATGATAATTCCACCAATTCAAATCTACTTGTTCAATGTCATTTCAGTTAAATTTCCAAAAATTTTATTTTATTAAGCTAGGGAGAAAGTGACAATTTGGGAAAAAATAGGGATCAATCATTTCAAATGAATTAATATGAAAAAAAATTTAAAATAAGGTCTTATCAGTAACTGATCTTAAACTGTATTATGAGGCAGAAATTATCAGAATGATTTTGTCCTGACAAAGAAATAGGCAGGCATATCAATGAAACAGTAGACATGCAATACACATTATTAAATTATTTTAGTAACCTTGTGTTTGTCATATATAAAATTTTAAGCTTTGGAAATATATACATATGTGTGTGTGTATATGTGTGCTGGGAAAACTGGAAATATTCTGGCAGAAAATAGATATAGACCAATATCTGGCACCATTTGCAAAGAGAAGATCAAAATAGACACATGACCTAGATATGAAGGGAGATATCAAAGGTAAATCCAAAAATTATGGAATATTTACTTAGAAGACTTATGAATAAAAGAATACATGAATAAATAAGGGATGGAGAACATTGTGAAATGAAAACATATAATTTTGGTCATATTAAATTTAAAAGGGCTTTTGCAAATAAAACTAATAGAATCAAGATTAGAAGGAAAACTAAAAATTATAGGGAAAGTTTTATAGATAGATTCTTGGATAAAGGTCTCTGATCTCATATAGACATAGAACTTTGTCAAATAGGAGATTCTAAATCATTCCCCAATTGATAAATAGTCAAAGAATATGAACAGTTTTCAGATGAAGAAATCAAAATTATCTGTGGTCATATAAAAAAAATTCTCTAAATCACTATTGATCATAGAATTGCAAATTAAAACAATACTGAGATCCTCTCACACCTATCAAATTGCTTAAAATGATGGAAGAGGGAAATAACAAAAACTAAACAGGATATGGAAAAACTGGAAATACATTCTTGGTAGAACTGTGAACTGAGCTAATCATTTTGGAGAACAATCTGGAATTGTCCAGATTGTTCTGGAATTATGCCAAAAGAGTCATAAAGCCATGTATACTTTTTGACCCATCAGACCATGATTAGCTCTGTTTCCCTAGGTGATCAGGGAAAAAAGAAAAAAAAAACTATATATTTAAAATAATTATAGCAACCTTTTTTATGGTGGCAAAGAACTGGAAGTTGGAAGGGATGTACAGCAATTGCAGAATGGCTAACTAAGTTGTGGTATATGATTGTGATGCAATATTAGTATGCAATAAGAAGTAATGATCAGATGTGAAAATCTGCATGAAATAACTAAAAGTGAAATAAGCAGAATCAAGAGAACATTGAATACAGTAACAGCAATATTGTTTAAAAAATAACTGAACAACTAAGCTTTTCTGAGAACTACAAATTTTCAAATCAACTACAAAGGAGCTATGAAGGAAGATGCTTTTGCCTACATAAAAAGAAATGATAAAAAGAAGTATGCATAGTATGATTTCATTTATATATGTGTGTGTTTTATATTGACATTTGTGTCAAAAAGTAGCCTTTTATAGTATGAGGTGGGGAGGGAGGTTAAGAGGGAGACAGTTTGGGACTTAAAATGTAAGAAAAATAAATTAAGTTTTAGAAAGTTTTAGTATGAGTATTTATACCTCAGAAATCAGCAAAGAATACAAATCATGGCTTACTTATTTTGTTGGCTGTCTGGACTTAAAAAGTGATGGATAAAAACTTAATACATATTGAACTTAAAAGTATGCCATGCATATTTGAAGACCCAATTGTGTTAACCATTTATCAATGTACCTGGTACATTCTGGACTCTAGCTCTTTTAATATGTTAGGGCTAGCAATATAGTAAATGTAGATATTTAAATCTTTCATATTTTTTTTTATCAGCTAATGCAATCAACACCTTTTAAGAGACAAAAAAATTGAGTAAGTTCGGGTTTTGTACAGGGAAAGGAATGTATGTATTTGACTTATGATTTCATGTATGTGATTGTTGTAACAATCAATGAGAAAATTTCATTTATTAATATGGATCATCAACTGTTCTGTGGAATATAGTCTGAAAGGAGAATGTGGGAACACCAATAAGTTGAATGACTTTTCTCAGTCATTAAGTATGAGATGTGGGATTTGAACTCAGAACTTCCTGATAATTAAACTAGCTCTCCATTCATCAAAAAGTACACCAGACTGTGAAAAGAACTAGAACGATTTCTAAAACTAGATTTAAAGAAATGGAATGTGAGCACCAAAAAGGAAACATAAGATTATTCTTTTCAAATATCTGAATGGTTATGATGCAGAAGAAAGATTAGACTTATTTTACTTGAATTCAGAAGTAAAAGGTAGGATCATTGAGTAGAAGTTATAGAAAAACAGATTTGGGGGTCAATAAAGGAAGACACTTTACACACACACACACACAATTTATTTTTAACATTCTTTAAAAAAAATGTGTTCCAAATTATTTTCCTCTCTGTTATTCCTCCCCTGTGAACTGAGAAGGCAAGCAATACAATATCAATTATGGATATGAAATCATGCAAATAATTTCAGTATTAACCATGTTGCCAAAAATAGTAAGAAAAAGAAAATTGTGCTTAGTACAAAATTGTACTAAGAGTTTATCAATTCTTTCTGTGCAAGTGGATAATATTTTCATCATGAATCATTTGGACTTATCTTAGATCATTATGTTTATCAGAGTAGTTAAGTCTTTCACAACTGATGGTCACTACAATATTGCTGTAACTATGTACAATGAACTGCTGGTTCTGTTGACTTCATCTTCCATTAGTCTTTACATAGTAGTTCTTTTCATGTTTTTCTGACACTGTCCCTCTCATTATTTCTTATAGTACAATAATATTCCATCACATCTCCAGAATGATTGGATCCGTTCTCAGTTGCACCAACAATGTATTAATGTCCTAGTTTTCCCACTTCCCCTCCAATATTTGTCATTATCTTTTCTTGTCATCTTAGCCAATCTGAAAGGTATGTAGTGATACTTCAGAGATGTCTTAATTTACAAATTTCTGATCAATAGTGATTTAGAATATTTTTTCATATTGACTAGAGATTGAATTAATCTGAAATTTTTCTGTTCATATCCTTTGACTATTTATCACTTGGAAAATGGCTTGTATTCTTATAAACTTGAGTTGGTTCTCTATATATTTTAGAAATGAGACCTTGATGTTTTCATGTGAAAATTACCTATTCATATCTCTTAATAATTTGTTAATTGGAAAATGGCTCTTATTTTTATAAATTTACTCAGTCCTTTATATTGAGAATGGAATCCTTTATGAGAGAATCTTGATATAATTTCTTTTATAAAACTTCATTATGGTACCTTTTTCCAAAACATGGTTTTCTTGATTATCTCTTTTAATTAGGTCCAATTTTCTTTTTCTTTGTCTGGGATCTTTTTTTACTTATACTGAAGTATAATAGATTTTGCTTCACCTCCTCATTTTAACTGTATGTGTCTTTCTTTTTGAAGTATATCTTTTATAAATAACATATTGTTGAATTCAGTTTTTTAATTGTTTCTTCTATCCACCTCCATTTTATGAGTTCCTCCCATTCACATACATAATTATGATTACTAGGTATTTTCCTTTTTTCTATTTCCTTCTGTTTACCTTTTTCCTCTCTATTTTTCTGTCCCTCTTCAAAAGCTTGTTTTGCTTCTGACTATTGCCTCCCTTAATTTATCCTCTTCTTTTCATTCCCCTCCTCCACTTTCTCTTATCCCTTTGTCCTCCTATTTCTCTGTTACCTGAGATAGATTTCTTTATCCCACTGGTTATGTGTGTCATCAATTGTAATGAGGTTTGAGCATTGTTCATCTACCACATCAATTTGACTTCCGCCATAAAAACTTTTTCTTTCATGCCTTGTTTATGTGAAAATTTTTATCATTCAACCTTTCCATTCCCCCTTTGCTTAATATATTCCTCTTTTTTACCCCTTCATTTTTTTGAAAACATCCAAACATAATTGACACACACCCATGCCCTCTGTCTATGAAGACTGCTTCTAATTACCCTATGATGAAAAGTTCCATGTATCATGTAAATATAATCTTGTTGTAGGAATGTAAACAGTTTAAATTTATGGAGTCTCTATGATTTCTCTTTCATGTTTAGTTTTTTTTTTATTTAATGTCTCTCTTGAGTCTTATATTTGAATGTCAAATTTCCTGTTCAGCTTTTGTCTTTTTTTATCAGGAAATGCTTGAAAGTTCTCTAATTTCATTAAATATACATTTTTTTCCCCTCAGAGGAGTGCTCAGTTATTCTAGATAGGTAATTTTGGGTTATAATACTTTATTCCTTGCCTTCTCTGACTATCCTATTTTAAGCCTTTCACTTCTTTAATGTGGAAGTTGCTAAATCTTGTGTGATCCCAACTTTGGCTCCATGATATTTGAATTGTTTCTTTCTGAACTCTTACAATATTTTCTTCTTAACTTGGGAGCCTTTCATTTTCTTTCTATGTTTTGGCTCTCCCTGGTTTAAATGTCAGTACCATATTTGTGTCATAAAAGGAATTTGGTAAGACACTTGCCTACCTTTTCAAATAATTTATATAGAATTAGAATTGCTTTTTAAATGCTTGTAAATTTATTTGAACCTGGAGATTTTTTTCATAGGGATCTTCCTGATGGTTTTTTCAAATTATTTTTCTAAAATGGGATTATATAATTTTTTTTAATTTCCTCTTCTCTTAATCTGGGCAATTCTCACACATATAAATACATACCTATAATATCCATTCATTTAACTTAGATTGTCAGATTTATTGGCATACAGTTGGGCCAAAGAGTTCCTAATTATTGTTTTAATTTCCTCTTCTTTGGTGTTGAATTTACCCTTTTCTTTTTTGATTCTGGTAATTTGGTTTTCTTCTTTAAAAAAAATCAAATTAATCAAAGGTTTATCTATTTTATTGTTTTTTCCCCATAAAACCTGCTGTTAGTTTTATTAACTAGTTCTATACTTAGTTTCAACTTTATTCATTTCTTATTTGCTTTTCAGAATTTCTAATTTGGTATTTAATTGGGGATTTTTAATTCGTTCTTTTTCTAGCTTTTTTAGTTGCATGCCCAATTCATTGATCTCCTCTTTCTCTATTTTATTCTTGTAAGGTACAAAATGTAGAGGTACAAAATTTCCTCTAAGAACTGATTTGGCTGCATACCATAAGTTTTGGCATGTTGTCTCATTATTGTCATTCTCTTGGATGAAATAATTGTTTCTGTGATTTGTTGTTTAATCCATTCATTTTTTTAGGATTAGATTATTAGTGATTAGATTATTAGTTTCCAATTAATTTTTATTCTATCTATTTATGGTCTTTTATTACACATAATTTTTATAATATTGTTGTAGAGGACTGAAACTCTGAATAGGTTACTTGAATCTGAGAATGCAGAGCATTTAAGGCTAATTATCTATTCCATGTGAGACAATGGCTTTATTAGCATATATTTGGATTATGGCTCTCCTTACCTTTGGTGCTTGCGGAATGTTTGGTAGTAGGATGATCATAGCCAAGGATTGTGGGACAGAGTGAGAGAAGAGGCTAGTGACTCCAGACTCCAGAATCCAGGACACATCTTTGGCAAGTTACATAGCAGCTTGCCTGCCTCCTTCACTTCTCCCCCTAAAGACCAAGGACTTTGATTTATCCTGACTCTGGCTGACCCTGAAGCCCTCCAGGGAGCTGGCCCATACTCTACATTTGGCATCCAACGTGTGGACCAAGGACCGTAATTTCACTTGAAGAAGTCCCTATGGCCAGCAAACAGGGTGAGTATTGAAATAGACAAACAGGGAACTTACTGTGTTAAGGACTAAACTAGTAACTTTCCTTTTCTAGCTGAAATGGGGCAGATATTAGGAAAAGATTCTCCCCTATCCCCACCCCACTCCCACCCCAAAGGAGCTCTACAGAAAGCCGACTAAAACTAATAAAGAGCCAAGGTTTGCTTGTAACTTGGGAGCAGATTGGTGGACTCTTAGAAACATTAGAATGCACATCCCCTTGGATCTTCAAGGAAGAAGAAATAGAGACAGATAATTGGAAGCTAATAGGAGATCAACTATGTGAATATTACAATGATAAAGGTCCTGATTCAATTTCTAAGGAAACATTCTATATATACAATATAATACAACTGACCTTAAAGAACCTGCACATTCTAGAAAAAAGAAAAGCTCTAAGCAGAACAGTCAAACAAGGAAACTTGTGGAGAAAGAGGAAGAGACAGGAGAGGGTAATGAAATATTGCTGGAGGGCATGAGGAGTTAAGTGAACTTGAAGGGCATATTGATTCTCACTCTCATAGCCCAGCTTCAAGCTTCAACTCCATCTACACAAGAGCAGGCTCTTGACCTTCCCCCATCAACTTCACTTTCTTGGGTGGAGGGAGGAGGAGGAGTGGGAAGGGCAGTGATATCACCAGCACCTCCCCCCACTATGACTAAATTACAAAAGGTACTATTTAAAAACTACAGAGGAAGGGCAGGATATAGATGATTTTAGAATAGAAATATATCCTGTGAGCAGCTTAACTCTTCAGGTCAAGAAAGGAGAAGATACACTCCTTTTAATCTAGAAATTATCAAAGATTTGAAAAAGGCTTGCACTTTTTATGGGGCTACATCATCTTATGTTAAGATGTGATTACAGAATTTGGCTTATGAAATTTTAACCCCTAGTAACTGGAAATCTAGAACCTGGACAAAACTTGTTGTGGCTTTCTGAATATAGTGAACTCTGTAGAATACAAGCCCATTGAAATAGGCAAACTGGAGTTAATACACCAATCTTCTGTGACCAACTAACAGGTACAGGTTCTTATGCAGACACATCAGCACAGATTAATTACCCCATAGCAGCATATGAGCAAGATGCTGCTGCTGCTATCAAAGCATGGGGCTTTATTCCAGGTAAACAAGACAGAGGAGAAGCCTTCACAAAAATAGCACAAGGTCCAAATGAACCCTTTGATGATTTTGTGAAACGTTTATAGACAATTGTCATATGAACTATTGGTGAAAATGTAGCAACAGAAATTATGATAAGGCAACTACAAATTGCATGTAGCTCCAGAAAAAATTCAAAGACATGTTCCTTTTCAATATTTAGGATATGAAATATATCCTAAGGTGCTTACAGTACAAAAACTTTCATTAAGAACAGAGAAGCTAAACATCTAAAATGACTTTCAGAAATTGATAGGAGATAGCCAATGGATATGTTCAGTATTAAGCTTGACTACTTATCAATTGCAACCATTATATGACATTTTAGAGGGGGAAAGTGCTTTAAACTCACCATGCCAGCTTACAAAAGAAGCTCAAGAGGTTTTGAGAGAAGTTGAACTGGCTTTATCCAATGTGGTTGAAAGAGTCACTCAAAAACCCTTGGAAATATCAGTTTCTGCTACACAAGAGGCACCCACAGCAGTCCTTCATGAAGGAGACAGTGTGATAGAGTGGATGAACCTCAAATCACAACCCGAACAAAGCATTACTCCTTAGGACCCAGTGCTTGTGGCTAGAATTTTATTAAAGGCCATTAAGCGAGCAATATAATTATCTGGGATAAGACCTGTGCACACCAATGCACAAATTAATGTATACTGTGAAACCATCGAGTAGCAAATTTTATTGGCCACAGCTCCAAATTTTACACATGGATCTCCATTAAAGATAACCAGAAAATTACATAATTGGCAATGGATTCTTGAAGATAAGGTTTCTAAAGTTCCTCTTAAAGGACCAACTATCTTTATAGATGCATCCAAACATAACATTTGTGCTGTATACTCTTGTAATTTAACTATAAAGAGAGTAGTCAGAACTCCTTTTCAATCCACTCAGCAGAATGAATGGTATTCAATCATTCTAGGTATCACTTATTATCCAGGAGATATAAATATAACATCTAATTCGGCCTATTCAGCATGTGTGGTGCAAAGAATTGCCACAGCCCAAATAAAATTTGTAGCTTCTAATATCACCTCTTTAAGGAACTTCAAGAGCGAGTGAGAAAGCATCCAGGTGAGATTTATATTTTGCATGTCTACTCTCATAGTGGATTTCCAGGTCTTATTTTTTATGGAGATTCAAAGGCAGACAGCCTTCTAACCATGTTGGTCAATACTCCTTTATTTCAAGAAGCCCGAGAATCTCATTCTAAATATCATCAGGCTGCTCGAGCTTTATATTTCCAGTTTGGGATAACAAAAGAGGAAGCTAGGAGCAAGCAAAAGCCTGTATAGCTTGTCTTCCTTTCCATACTCCTACACTCCCTTCAGGAAAGAACCCTTGTGGTTTGAGACCCAATGAAATTTGGCAAATGAATGTGACCCAATATAAATCTTTTGGTCGTCTGCCTTTTATCCATGTTTGTAATAGACACCTTTTCAGGATCTACTTTTGCAATACCAGCAGCAAAAGAGACAGCCCTAGTGGTCACTGAATTCCTTACACAAGCATTTGCAATTATGGGTGTGCCACAAGCAATAAAAACAGACAATAGACCTGCATATACTTCTAAAAATTTTGCACATTTTTGTGCACAGTATAAGATTATACATACCACTGGCATACCTTTTAATCCTCAAAAGCAGGCAATAGTGGAGAGGAGAAAGAGACACATCAAGACAAAAATGAAAGAAAGGGGGAGCCACAGGCAACCCTAGAGAACTTCTAAATTTACCTCTTTATACTAGTAACTTCTTGATTTTTGACAAAGATGCACTGGCTCCAGCAGGGCAGTGTCCAGTGTGAGCAGCTCCATTGTCTTTAGATAATCACCAGGTGATGTGGAGAGACCCAGAAAGTGGTGAATGGAAGGGACCAGATATGTTAACTGTTTGGGGGAGAGGGTTGCTTATATCTCTACAGATGGAGAAGGAATCATATGGATGCCAATGAGTCATATTCATTTGGTGCATTGGAAAGTAATGGAGCAGACCCTTGAAACAAAGGAGAAGATCCAAGAAACATTGGGTGGTTCCATTGCTGATTGTACCCACCACTGAAAGAGCATAACAAGTATGGTGTTTGACTCATGGACATCAAAAATTGTTAATGAGACTGACGTAGGACCTCAAAATCCTCAGGAATCATTAGAATCCCTGAGACATGACAAGACTGTTCCAGGACTTCAAAATCTGCAGGAATCATTGGACTCTCTAACACATAATAAGATTGTTGCAGGACTTCAAAACCTTGCAGGGATCATTGGATTCCCTGACACGTGAAGTAATGGACAATATATTGGTTTTGGACTATCTCTCGGTTGCTGAAGGAGGTGTATGTGTGATTGTTATTTACATATCCTTCTAGGACTCTGGAAATCTTTTACAATACCATGCTAATTCATATTGTTTGTTATATCACAACTTACATGTACAAATCATGTTTGTTACACCACATTGATCCTGCACCAGCTGTGGGAAGAGTCATCACTACTAGCCTGTGCTTTATTGTAATGTCCTTGTGTAATACCTCCCATGCTGATGAGTTTGTGTATACTTGTTTCTAGTAAGACTCTTCAGCCCAGAAACCTGCTAACAGCATCTGGCTTGACTCCCCACTTCCCTTTGGTGTTTTTTCTCTTCCTGAGAAGTCAAGGAGGGTGTAATCAACTCCTTTTTAGTGTTTTCTGTAAGAGGGCCTGCCAATTCCCGGCCAGCCTTGGACGTTTTACAGGGCACAACTTAGTTAATCTGAGGGTAGCCTTATAAGGGTGAACAAGATGACACTGGGAGGAAGGAGGTCCCACCCATGGCTCTTGCTCCTCATTGCTCCCAGTCTTTGCCATTTCAGGTGAACAGGCAGTGCTGGTCACTTAAGGCCTGTTCTACTCGGAAGTTGAGGCCGTGACCTTTAACAGTTTTCACCTCCCATCCTGAGAAGTCATGGGAGCATGATCACCTCGTTTTTGGGGGGTTCTCACCTCTCTGAGAATCAGGGAGGGGGAGACTACCTGTATTCTAAAACAAAAGAAAGTGGGAGGTGTAGTGGACTGACACTCTGAATAGGTGTACTTGAATCTGAGAATGCAGAGCACTTAAGGCTAATTACCTATTCCATATGAGACAATGACTCTCTTCACCTTTGGTGCTTGATGAATGTTTGGTAGTTAGATGAGGAGATTGGGCAGTGGAGTGAGAGAAGGGAGAGTGACTTGGCAGCAGGAAGAGGAGGACAGAGGCTGGTGACTCCAGACTCAAGAATTCAGGAGACATTTTTGGCAAGTTGCATGGCAGCTTGCCTGCCTCCTTCACTTCTCCTCCTAAAGACCAAGGACTTTGATTTATCCTGACTCTGACTGACCCTGAAGCCCTCCAGGGAGCTAGCCTATACTCTACATATTTTGATATGAAAAGGGTACATTTAATACTTCTTCCTTCTTCCTTTTTACATTTGATTGTGAGGTTTTTATGCCCTAATAATGGTCAATTTTTGTGTGGGTACCATGTACCAATGAGAAAAAAATGCATATTCTTTTCTATCCCCATCAGATTTCTTCAGAGGTCTATCAGTCTAACTTTCCAAAATTCTGTTCATCTCCTTAGCTTCTTTCTTATTTATTTTGTGGTTAATTTATCTAGTTCTAAGAGGGAGAGGTAAAGTATCTCCCAGCATAGTTTTGTTATCTATTTCACTCTGTTACTCACTTATCAAGAGAATTTCGATGGTATAGCACTTGGCACATATATTTTTAGTATTGATATTATTTCATTGGCATTCATCATTTTAGCAAGAGGTAGTTTCTTTCCTTATCTATTAATTGAATCTACCTTTGCTTTTTCTTTGTCTGAAATCAGAATTATTCTCCTTCCTTTTTTTGTTTCAATTGAAGCATAAAATATTCTGCTCCAGCCTTTTACTTTTGTTTTTGCTTTTACTTTTACTTTTACTCATTACTTCAAATGTGTTTCTTATAAATAACTTATTGTAGGATTCTGATTTTTTTTTCCCCTGAGGCTGGGGTTAAGTGACTTGCCCAGGGTCACACAGCTAGGAAGTGTTAAGTGTCTGAGACCAGATTTGAACTTGGGTCCTCGGAAATTCAAGGCTGGTGCTCTATCCACTGTGCCACCTAGCTGCCCTAGGATTCTGATTTTTAATCCACTCTGCTAACTGCTTCTATTTTATGGAGAATTCATTCCATTCCCATTCATTGTTATGATTACTACTTATGTATTTCCCTCCCCATTATTTATAATTTCTCCCATTTTTACACTTTCCCTCCTCACCCGTGTTTTGCCCTTAATCTACTCTCCCTTTTATCATCCACCTCTTTTTTTTCCCCTTTCCCTTTTCCCCTATTACTTCTGTCTTCTCTTTTATATATCTTCTCCTTTTTCTTTCCCCTTTCTCTTCCTACTTCCCTAGAGGGTAAGACAAATTACTTTACCCAACTGAGTATACATGCTATTTTATCTTTAAGAAAAGACCAATGAGATTAAGATCAAGCAATACTCATTCCTCTTCCTTCTTTTCCTCTACTATGAGAGGTCTTTTGTGCCTTTTCATGTGATGTACTTTATCCCATTTTCCATTCCCTCTTCTATTTTCCCAGTATAAGTCTTTTTTTTTTACTTCTTAATTTCTTTTCTATACCCTCACATCAAAATCAACATACCATACCCTCTGCCTATGTATATCCCTTCCAACTGCCCTAATAAAAATAGAGTTCTCAAGTGTTATAAGTATCTTCTTCCCTTATAGGGATGTAAATTGTTTAAACTTTGTATAACATTTTTCTTGTCTATTTACCTTTTTGTTTTACTTGAAACATTTGAAGAATGAGTTTTCTCATCAGATCTGATGTTTTCATCAAAAATTATTAAAAGTCCCTGTTTCATTGAATATCCATCTTCTCCACTGAAAGCTTATGCTCAGTTTTGCTGGGGAATTTACTCTTAGTTGTAATCCAAGCTCCTTTACTTTCCAGATCACATTCCAGGTCATCAGATTCTTTAATTTAGAAGCTACTAAACCTTATGTAATCCTGACTATGGCTCCTCTATATTTGAATCTTTTCTTTCTGGATGCTTGCAATATTTTCTCCTTGACCTGGAAATACTTAAATTTGGTTTCTGAAAGATGTGTCAGAGACACATCTCTTTTCTCAATTTTTCCTCTACCACTCTTATTTCTTTCTTTAAGTCTTCTAGGAATTCCTGTTGAACTTGTGTCCAATTAGCATTTTTTCTTTGAAGCTTTAATTCTTGCTGTTTTCACATTATTGTCATTTTCTGATTTTTCATGTTGGTCTTTCCTGTTGCCGTGATAAATTTTTATGGTGAAGTGTTTTCTTTTGGTTATTTATTCATTTTCATTGCCTATTGCTTGACTTTTGACTTTATTTTAAAGTAGGACTCTCCTCACATAGTGTTGGGGAGGTTTCATCCCATATGTCAAGATTTTTTCTGCTGATGTTTTCAGAGATACTTCTGTATGTCTGCAAATTTTTGATGCTTCCAAAGTAGCGTGATCCAGGAACAGATGTAGTCTCTGTACTCCTGGTATGCTCTCTGGTGTTTCTCAGGAAAGGTACCAGTTTCTCTCTATCTACAATTCTGCTTTGGAACTGTAACCAAGGCCGAGGCTCTCCTGCAACCACAACAATAAATGCTTTTTCCTGCCCTGTAATTGTGATCCCAAACTGCATTTGGAAAATAGTTGCCAATTAGTGCCAGCTGCACCCAGTGCCAAATAGGTAATATCTTTCTGACCAATCGTCTGACCTCCTTGCCATCTTTGAGATGAGAGCTCCTTAAGCTACTGCTGCTGTTGTCACAGCCACCTCCAAGGCCTAATATTGTTGATAACCTACCCCAAGATCTCTCCTGCTAACCTCTTAAATTGTCTTAGGCTAGATTAAATATCACTCTAATCTTTTGTTGGTTCTGCTATTCAAAACTCAATTTGAGATGCTATTTTAAAGTTATTTGGAGAAGAATATTGGATGAGTTTCACTGGGTTGTTGCCTCTAATCCATTACCTTGGCTACCCGGCTACAAAAAAAAGACATTCTTAACAATTAGTGCTGTCTAAAAATGGAATATACTGCCTCATGAGAGTGAATTCAACCTTTACTGTAATATTTCCTATAGAAACTGAATTAAAACTTGTCTAGTATATTATAAATAGAATGAAGTAGGGGTTGACATTTGATGTTTCTTCTAATGCTGAGTTTATGATTCAGTGAAGTAAAATTTGCCATGTTGGTTCAATTCAATGCACTTTCATCTTCCTGAGGACAAAAATCACTTCCAATTTTTCTATGCAAAATCTAGCACAGGGTCTAGTATGAAGAAGACACTTAGCCAATGGACAAATGCATGCAAGCATGCATGCATGAATGAATGTTATCAATTTAAACACAGCTAAAAAATAAAACATATAGGACAATCTTGACTTTTAGAAATATAGAATCAAAATGGGTATTTTGATACTATGGGTATTTATTATTACCCATATCATGGGTAGTTGATAATATAAGAAAAGAAATAGTGATGAATTCAAGTTACCAATTCCAGATGAACACTCAAGATACTAAAGGAATTCATTTTCAATGCTAGCATTGATCTCTGAAAGCTAATAAATAATGAGATTAAGCAAAATAACATGTAAAACCACTTTGCAAACTTTAAAGCTCTATATAAAGAGTATATACAATGATGATGATGATGATAATGACTGAAGTACTGGAAATGGACAAATAGCTCATTTTTTAATGATATGTGAAAGCTATAGGCCAATGATACTGATATCAATTCCTGGAAAAATTCCGGAATGTATTATTAAAAGGATGGTTACTGAACATCTAGAAAAATAAACAATAATCATATAAAAGCCAGTATAACATTTCAAGGATATATCATGTCAAAGTATCTTGAGGTTTCCTGATTGTCAAATGAAAGGAATGTTCTTGATTCAAATTTATTTGGATTTTAACAAAGAATTTGTTTCTCATTTTCACACACCAAAAAACCACTGAGACATGAGCTAAATCATAGTAAAATTAAGAATTAATTTAATAAATGAACCTCCCCCACCTCAGGAATTAATGGTTTCATACAATTTTGGCAGGATGGCTTCTGAATAGCTTTTTCAATTAATTTTTCAATTTAAAAAAAATGATTTAGATAAACTCAAAGGTAACATACTTATCAAATTTTGAGATGACAAAAGCTAGGATTGAGACATTGAATGACAGAGTTAAGATCCAACAAGTCGACCATTGGGCAGAAACTAAGAGGAAAAATAGTAAAGAAAAATGAAAATTCTTATATTTAGGTTCTAGAAGTCAGCTTTAAAGTAGACTATCCGGAGACATTACTAGGTGACAGTTTAATAAAAAATGACTTTAGTGGACTGTAAATTTCAATATATTAACAATATAAAAATGAAAGATAAAATACTAATGTGATTTTAGTCAGCATTAAGATAGGCATGATAGGACTGGAAATAACTAACTTTCCATCAGATGAAAGGCAAGAATAAATTTCTAATTCAAGAAATGAAAACTTGTGGTTCTGAAAATATTTAAATCTCAGCTACTTAAAATTATATGATTATGTTTTTTCATGTTTTTTTTGTAAATAATGATGGTGGTTTGCTTTAAATAGGATATATAGAGTTTGTTTTCATGAACAATTGCTGTTCTTTGGCTTTTATGTTGGTGAATTCTTTATGCACCAGTGGAATGAGATGCCTTTGAAACATGTAATTGGATTTTTCTGGACTATTTCAATTGAGGAATACAGAGGAGGAACACAGAGTTTGTGGTAGAGGCCAGAATAGCAGGATAGTGACCACTACTTAGAACAAGTCAGTTATTTTACTCAAGTGAATGTTTAATATAATCAAAAGCAATTACTTTCTTTGCCTTTTTTTTTTGTCAGAATGTAAGCTCCATGAGGGCAGAAGTTGTTTTAGAATCTCTACTATCTTAGGAGAGTCACTTTCCATAAGGTCCTAATGAATGTTTGCTTAATTGAACTGAATAAGGAAATGATGGTCTTCCTACATTCTAACGTGTTCACATCTAAAATTCTAAAATTCTCTTTTCAATGTTATTAGATGTCACAATTTTTAAAAGATACAAATTAACTGAAAACTCTCTAAAATAGGGTGGCCAGGGCAGCAAGGGACTCCAGATCATGCCATGGGATATTAAAGTGAAGAAAATGAGGATTGTTTAATCTGGAAAATAACTGTGGAGATAAGAGGTACAAAATAGCTGTCTTCAAGTACTTGAAAGATTACTTCCTTGAAAAGCAATCAAACTTCTTATGTTTCTCCCAAGAGGGCAAAACCAGGAGCACAGAAAAGAACTTACAAAGAGACAAATTAAGCTTGATGTCAAGAAAAAATTTCCAGGAAATTAAAAATTTTCAAAGGTGGAATGGACTGCTTTGGTAGGGTATTTCTGTTCAGATACCAATTATATTAAACCATCTACTAGAAATCCCTTCCAACTATAGTCGTGAAAAATTTTTAAGTAATTTTTTTATAAATGCAATTACAGCTTCTGTGAATTTTTTAAGGAAGCTTTTAAAAAAATTTCCTAAATACAAATTAAAATTCAGAGATGTCCCCTCATTATTATGATTACAATCAAACATAACTTAATCAAGTTTCAGTGTATTTGACTTTTAGATCTTAGCTGGCCTAAAACCTCTTTAAAATGAATAAAAATATCTGAGATGACTAGATAACTGTGCCCCCAGTAAGAAATCTACTTTCATTATTATTATGAGCCATACTTTTCCCCATTTCCTACCCCACCCCTCATGAATCCCAAGAATACTCATAGAAATTATTTTAAAAGATAGGTATTTCCTAAAAAAACGAACAAACAAACAAAAAACCTCCCAAAAAAACCACAACTTTTTTTTTAGGTCAGAGGTTAACCTTAATTTTTTTTTATTTATTTTTTTTCTGAGGCTGGGGTTAAGTGACTTGCCCAGGGTCACACACCTAGGGAAGTATTAAGTGTTTGAGACCAGATTTGAACTTTGGTCCTCCTGAAATCAGGGCTGGTGCTCTATCCACTGCGCCACCTAGCTGCCCCTAACCTTAAATTTTCTACCTTCTCTATTTCAACTATTCCCTAATTTTACTGTAGTATCTTATAGTAAAATGAATATTAGTCAAATTGTTTTTACCCCAGAAGTTAAAGTACATAAAACCTCTAACTCTGACGCAAAGTTTCTTTGGGTCAAACCCCAAGGCTTTGGATTTTTCCAAAGTCTTTTGGATGGGAAGGGAGGGAAACTAATGGGGAGGGGAAAGTAGTCTAATTTCATACCATCTTTTCCTAAAAACAAACAAACAAACAAAAAAAGGAATATTGTTCATTAAAATGCTCAACCACCTGAGAAAAATAATTAAAACAGTGCTGAAGGGCTTTAGCAAAAATAACAAAATCGTTTTAAATTTGAAGAGAAAGTCAATGAATGGGATTCTCCACTTCCTGATGCTAATTTATCCAGCAATAGAAAAATGTCAAGCACCTCCATTTCTTCAAACACATGACTTCTCATAGACTACTGTTTCCCTAGACATTTATCAAAAAACATTTCAGATTTTCAGTTTTTATCATTTATGGTTTTAGGCAAGCTCCTGCCATTGATTTTTGTGCATGATTTTTATGGACTATAGTAGGAGTACTGCACACAGCTCAAAAGCTTGATTTCATCCCTGAACATCATTTCCCTTCCTCCAGAAATCTTTAAAGTTTCCTAATGATCCCCTCATATTGTTAGGACTTTTCTTCTGCTCCTCTTTCTTTCAATGACCTTGTCTGCTCTCATCTCTCTAAAAAGTTATGCAAGAAAACCAGGGTGGAGGGGAAGAGTGAAATCATTTGGCTAAAGTTTTATTTTTTTATTTTTTATTTTTCTGAGGCTGGGGTTGACTTGCCCAGTGTCACACAGTTAGGAAGTGTTAAGTGTCTGAGACCACATTTGAACTCAGGTCCTCCTGAATTCAGGGCTGGTGCTCTATCCATGGTGCCACCTAGCTGCCCCCCTAAAGTTTTATTTTAATTTCATACTTCTACCTTGGTTTTACCCAAATTTCAGGGAAAATTAAGTATATTATACTTAAAATATACTCATCCAGGTAAGATAAAGGTAAATCATCTTGTATATGGCTGGAAATGAATGTGGCAGGAAAAATATCTTGTCCCTTTTCTTTCTCATGGTTTTAGGGGGACCACTACCTGATCAAAAGGGAGAATTAGTGACTGATACAACAAATGCTGGGAGAATTTCAAAGCACAAAAGAAATTCTACTTAGAAAACATAGAACTAGCAATTTTTGTGCTTTGCACTTGAGAGTTGAAAGTATAATCAAATTAATTCTTCCCTGAGTTTTCTCTGCTACTGAGATAAAAGAAGATCACTCAGAGTCTAGGAGAAGAGAACACATTGCAATTATATACCACAAGTTTTCTGAGTTATTGGTGGAGTAAATAATGGCATGAGTACAGTGTCCCAGTTAAAATTCTGCCTCTGAAATATTGTCTTTCCACAGGTGGTTAATTGACTGCCTGCCATATGACAGGGTAGGCAAATTGTATAGCTTAAATGATTGCTGAAAATGTCCCCCTTAACCAAAAATATTCTCCTATCTTGTCTGTGCCTAAAATTTCCATAGTTCATGTTATTTTTAGGAGTAACATTGAACTGAAGAAAGTGCATTGTACTAAGAAGGAGATGATTTGTCTTTTAGTATTCTAACCACTACTTATTAGGATAAGATGTCTAAAATGTGTCACTTTTTTGAATCTCACATTTCTCATCTTTCAAGTTATAGGCTTAAGCAGGTTCAAGTAGAATGTCCCCATTGATAAAAAAAAATAAGTCTTGGAGACAGGAAGACCTTGATTCAAATATTATCTTAGCACATATTAGTTGTGGGATATTTCATAAGTCAGTTAATCTTTCAGTTTCTCCTGACTTTAAGGTAACATCAATTCACCAATATGTGTTAGTAGACAGAGTTTCCATACCATTAGATTGTGAGTTTATTGAAGACAGAGATATTGTTGATCTCTAGCACGAAGTACTGACTGGTAAGCACTCAGTAGTAGGTAACTAATAAATGCTTATTGACTGAATTCTCTACATCAATCAGTTCACAGGTATTGAAAAGATAAAGAAAAAAACATTAAAAAAGAAAAGAAAAAATAAAGGTTTTAAGCTATTTGAAGAGATCACACAATAATTAGTTTATGATATAGAAGCTAATGAAGAGGTCACTAAAAACTTTAAAGTGGGGAAACATTGAAAAAGAAACCCTAGTTAATGTAATAATGTTTTGAGAGCTATTCCTGTCTAGGCTTACCATCTTGTAGAGACAAGAAAATGTATATGTGTATAGTCACATAAAGAGTTATGAACAGGCACAATTCTACTATTATACTACTAGTTTCTAGGTCAGGAAGATGAAAGTTCAAAGTAGGATACTTACTAATTATGCAGTCTTGGGCATATCATTTATATATCACATATCACAGGTTCAGTTTCTTCATCTATAAAATGGGGGCTATAATAACATCTGCCTTGCAGGATTCTTGTGAGGAAATATGAGATAACACATATTAAATGTTTTGCAACTCTTAAAGCATTATAAAATGTTTTTAAAGTCATGTGTATATGTTTTTACCATGTTTAACATATATTAGATTATTTTCCATCTAGGGGAGGGAGTAAGATAAAAGGAGGGAAAATTGGAACAAAAGGTTTTGCAAGAGTCAGTGTTGAAAAATTATCCATGCATATGTTTTGAAAGTTAAAAATCTTTAATTAAAAATGTCATGTGTAGCATCTGCAAGTGGTCTCCAGGTACTGAAGGTGTAAAATTTTTCTTAAATCAACAGAGGACTCTAGCAAAGTAATGATTTTACCTCCATGTTGCCTAAAGTCTGCCTCACTCATTCTTTTACCTTCTTTTCGTGTGACATCACAGCTCTACCCTGCTTTATCTTTTTCCTCCTATTGGACCTGTCTTCTATTTCCCTATTTATAATAGGGAAATATCATTTATATTCATGATAAAAAAAAAACCTGCTTTTTATCCCTGATTTCTTGAACCACTGTGTTGCACTGTTCTGTTTCCCAAGGTGAACCTGTGGGAGGCTTACAGCTTAGGAAGAGTATTGGAACATGATAAATGACAGACAGCCTTTCAGACCTGATATGGTCAGCATAAATAAGTAATCATACCATTCAGGCAGGATGATTTTAGCACATTACAAGCTTTGTTTTCTAAGACCTACTAGATTATAGAGTAAATATATTAATCAGAAGATATTTTAATTTATTCTATAAAGAAAAAATCCCCTTTCCTGACTCAATATATCTATATGGCTTATAAATATGGGAAAATAGTCATTCTCAAATGACCACATGGTGCAGTGAAAAGAGGACTGGTTTGGGAGACAGGATCTGAGTTCAAGTCCCACCTCTGATTCTTGCTGACTTTGGGCAAGATATTTAGCTTCCCTTCTAGTCAACCATATTCACAACTTTAATGTCACCCTCAACTCTCACTCATCAAACATATCTAGTCATTTGTCAAATCTCATTTCCATGTTTTTTACAACATCTCTGGATTAAGTCCCTTTCTGTCCACTAACACATACGTCTCCTTTATATCACTTCTTAATCTGGGCCATTCCAATAACTTCCTAATTTGTTTTCCTGCCTCATGCTTCTATTCATCCAGTTCATACTCCACACAACTTCCAGTGATTTTCTGGAAATGAAGATTTGATTATATCACACATAATCTTCAGCAAAGGAAGTTCCTTCCAGGAACTTCCTATCACCACTAGGATCAAATATTGGTCCTCTTCAAGAACAAAGGATGAACAACAACAGGATTGAGTATAAATTTCTGTACCTTACACACAGTAAATGCTTCTTGATATATAATGATAGTGTGTAAGAAGCCCCCATCATTTTCTGTATTATGCCCCTCCTCGTACTCAACATCTCAGACATATTAGCCAACTCATTCTTCTACACATTGTCACCTCATTTCTGACTCTTAGAATCCCTACTTTCCTTAAAAATTCAGCTCAAGTCTCCATATAAATTCTCTCCTTTTCTCCAGCTGTTAGGGCACCCTCCAAACAATACTACCTACATTCATATATGTTATATGTGTTTACATGTATACATGTTACCTACCTTGTTAGAATGTAACCTTCTTGAAGGCAGGGACCATTTCAGCTTTATCTTTATATCACTAGAACTTATCAAAATGCCTGGGATATAGAAAAGTTTAATAAGTACTTGTTGACAAATTGACTGATAGCTTCAGCTGAAGGGAAATAATAAATGAGAGTAACTCATTTATGAGGATAACTCATAGATTTTTTAATTTTAATGACTAGTTGATTGTATATATTCAAAATACTATTTCTTAGTTTTATTAGAATTAACTCATAATCTTCCATTATTCTCCATAGAAATGTCAATAATCTTTATCCAATGTCACTTTTGACTGTCATCTCCTTATTTAGAAAGGAGAGCAAATATTAGCTAGAGATGCTTCTTGGTCTCCTTGTTGTAGCAACTGATTTACATCCATTATGCCTCTTTAAAGGGCAGCAGAATGGCACAATAGAAAGAGTGCTAAGTCTGGAGTCAGGAAGCTCAACTTCCTGAGTTCAAATCTGGTCTCAGATACTGTGTCACTCAGAGCAAGTCATTTAACCTTAATTGCCTCCGTTTCCTCATCAACCATTTTAATATCGTTGCCCAAAATTCGCAAATGCGGTTATGAAGAGTTGTATATATCTGTAAATGGCAACAACAATAAGAAAATGCTCCTTTAGGAAACAGTTGCAGTAGGTGTCAGTCTATCTTTCCAGTCATTTCCTCCATTTTTGTTTTTTTTTACCAACAGTTTATTTAAAAAGATTAGGCAGAAGTTGTTTTAATTACAGTCATGTCATTTTCTCCCTTTCATTCTTCTAAGTTTGTATAAATTCTTCTCTTTGTATTAATAAGTTAGGATTCTGTCCAAAAGACATTGACCTTTTGAAATATAATCAACTTCATTTTCGTTAAATATTATTTAATTATTATCATGTCCAACACCTTTTGAGTCTTTTCTTGAAGAAAACATTCACTCTATGTAGGCATGAAAATTCTGTATATTCTAAAAAAAACTTTATCCTCTCTTATTTCCTAATTTTGTATCATACCTCCCAAAATCCTACTCAATATCCACATTTGCTTTGAAATCGCCAAGAATCAAAGTATATGTTGGTTTTAAATAGAGGGTTTTATCAAGTTTTTCATCAAAATCCTCTACCTCATTATCTTCTCATTATCTTGTACATAAGCAGCAATTATTTTCATAATCATGTATTTGTAAATGCTTAAAGTAAGCTCTGTAATATGAGATGAGCAAATGTCCCATGAAATAGTATTCCTTGTTGTCTCTTGATGAAGAATGGTAAAAATCAAGTTAACCAATTCCTTTATTTGGCACTTTAGGGAGAACATATGACACATTCTTCCATTTAGATGCAACTTTCTTTTGTCTTCTGATTTCATTCAAGCTGAAATTATCCAAATAAATATAATTCTGTTTTCTATGCAAATATTTCACATTAAAAGTGTCAACACATAAGTTAATGTTTATTGATAGTCTAAACACTGCGTGATTCTTGGCAACATCTACTCCTTTTTTTTATACAACTCTGCCACCACACAGAAGTAAGAAGGAGCCACATATGCCTTTCATTATATGAATTGCCAGGGCCAAATTATTAACCAAGTAGCTGATGACTCTTTATATGCTTAACTGGCATGGTTATCAAAAAGCAAATATTATCTATTGTTTTAACTATATTTGAAGCCTTTTCTGACAGTCATTACATTTTGCTGACTTAGCCTTTGGGGATTGCTGATAATTGCCATGCCATAAAAGAGGTAAAGAGAATAGCATTTTGTAGGGATGAAATTCATTATATCAATAATCACTTAAAATTATTAAATCCACCAATCATCAGAAAAAAGCAAAATAAAACAAATTTATCACGTTCCACCTCTCATGCTGCCTAATAGTCTAAAATATGGAACAATTTATTATTGGAGAGATATAGGAAGACAGGCATACTAATTGACTTTTGATGAAACCATGGACTACTTCAACCATTCTAAGGAAAAACAATTGAAATTGTACAAAAATAAATACTAAATTATTTTTACAATTTGAAATCAACAACTCACTACTGAATCTAAAACTCAAAGAGGTTATTGGTAGCAAGTTAAAAATTTATGTTTTAAAAAATGTTACTACTAACACTGTTCATGCTAACAAAAAGCTAGGAATAAATTTTATGTATAACAATTGGAAGAAGAATGAAAAATATAGAATATAAATATAATGTTAATATGTCATATAGAATGATTAAAATGAAGAATTGAAAGGAAACATGACACAACCTGAAGAAAATAGTGATAGCTAATAATAGCTAGGAATTATATTGTGCTTTAAGGCTTGGAAAGCACTATACAATTACTACCTCATTTGAGCCTCACAAAACCCTTTGAACTAGGTGCTATTATAACTTAATTTTATGGATAAAGAAACTAAGGCAGAGATTGAATTATTTGCCAAGAGAAAGTTACTGCATCCAGAGAAATAACAGCATGACTAGAATAATTTTACATATACATACCTATTTGTATCTAATAGTAGCCATTTCTATGGTTAGATGGAGAGAAGAAAAGAAAAAAAGAAATTTGCATGGTAACTTTATTATATTTTTAAAAGGAATAAACAATTGTACATAATAGATTTGTAATTCCATATGTGATCATCTTTTTATAGTTATAAAAGTGCTTGTTTTATTCCATAAATTAAAAAATAAAAATAAATTTAAAAAATTATTTGGTCAGAATCACATAGCTAGATAGAGTCTGAGGTAAAATTTGAACTTAAGTCTCCTTGACTCCAGCTTCAGTGCTATTCGCTGCATCAGCCAATTGCTAGGAAAAAAAACAAACTATATAATGCATGCAACAAATTACTATAACAATGTAAATAAAGTCAACAGATATGGTAAAAAAAAAATAAAAGTTCTAGTAAAATATAAGAACTACATACTCCCTTTCAAAGGACATCTTCTCTTTTCAGTAAATAACCAGCAAAATGTAACTATGTATAAGATCATAGGGCAGAAAGTCATAGATCTAGAATAGAAGGGACTTTAGAAGCCATCTAGTCTAAAATTTTCTTTTCAAAGATGAAGAAACTGAGGCCCAAGGAGGTTAAGTGATACCTGAGTTTAAAACAAACAAAAAATTAATAAGCTTAAGAGGCAGTATTTTAATCAAGGTCTTTTCATTTATAGAGCCAGCATTTTTTTTTACTATGATGCACTTCTTAGAGAAAACTTTATTTTGTAAGGATTTCTTTTCCTCAATGTTTGTTGGAAAATATCTTGTGTCCCCCCCAAAAGAGGGTTGATTTTTAAATTTTAAAAACCTTTTTAAAATAAAAATAATGGTTTTTAAATTTCCAATTTTGCCATAGAAATTTCTTAGATTTACTGAATATGGAAAACAACATAGTATTTTCATCTTTTTGTTGTTTGCTTGTCTTTTTTCTTTCTCATTTTTTTTTCCTTTTTATCTGATTTTTCTTGTGAAACATGATAAATATGGAAACAGGTTTAGAAGAATAGCACATGCTGTCTAGTGGTGGGGGATAGAAGGAAAAGAAGAGATAAAAATTTGGAACACAAGTTTTTGCAAGGATAAATAATGCAAACTATCTTTTTTGTGTGTATTTTGAAAATAAAAAGCTATGATTTAAAAATATAATTGGGAATAATAACTTATTCATCAACTGGATAATGAATAAACAAAATATAGAAAATGAAAACAAAAAGAAATTTCCTAGATTCACAGTGGATAGAGGATTGGATTTGGAATTAAATGGGCTCATCTTTATGAGTCAAATTGTCTCAGGCACGAGCCTGTATGACTTTAGGCAAGTCACTTAGCCCTGTTTGCCTCAGTTTTCTTATCTGTAAAATGAGGTGAAGAAGAAAATGGCAATCTACTCCAGTATCTTTTCCAAGAAAACCCCAAAAGGGGTAATAATTGGATATTAATGAACAGCAGCAACAACTTCTAAAAATCGTCCCTTTGGGCTCTAAATTCTATGAAATATATACAATGTCATATGATATACAGTGATCCAGGATGCTAATTCATAGTAACTATCTTGAAATGATTGACAGAAATTATATAATTATATAACAGCTGTATAACATCATCAAAGAATTAGTAGCCAAACAATGGGTCTTTGATTCATTAAAAGATGTTTCCAATTTTTCAAAAGCAGTCTAGCCTGTTTTCCTCCTTCTGTTCTATTCCAGGTCCAACTCATTCATTATTTGCAATATCTCTCCAAGATATTCATAGTTGAATAGATGGACTGATAGATTTATTCATACATACATATAGATAGGTGGTGAAATCCAGATAAAGCCAGATATATATTAGTTAGGTGGTTAAATAGCTAGCTTCATATGTATATCCTTTTAGATAAAATGATACAATCAATAAGTATCTTATCTAAGATAAGATACTTATTGATTTTTATATACTTAATTAGAATCATGCATACATTCTTAAAGATAGATGATATTTAGAGACACAATAGACAAAAAAGATACATTGTTGATTACATAGGTAATTAGATTCATACATAAATGCTTATAGATAGATTATATCTAGAGAGATGCAAAAGAGAGAAGATAGATATATACTTATTGATTATATAGGTAGGTGGTTAAATAGATGAGAGATGTAAATATAAAACTTCTTCATTTCCAAAATTTTGGACTTCAGAATTTCTCTCTCTCATCATATGTCATCCTCCTGCTCAGAAAGCTTCAGTGGCTTTCTATTGTCTTTAAAGTTAAATAAAATATGTTGAGCACTTATTTATTTCCTTTACTTACTCTAACCCTAAACATTTAAATAGTGGTCTAGATAGTGGGTCATTTTTTTCCAATCCTTTCAATGATAATAATGCTCCCATTACGAGCCTTCTCGTATGAAACTCAACCTCCTTTTTGGCTTAAAGTCTGTCTGAGTTGACACTAATTAATAAGCAAGGGGCTCTGTCTATTTTCTTCGCTGTCTGTTACCCTGCCTGATAGCACAAAGTCACTTCTGTGGGTTGGGATGTAACACAAAGTTTCAACAATTAGGAATGATGGTGGTGGGCAGAATTTTTTTCAATTCTGACATATACAATCTATTCTTTTGCAAAGTTAGCATTTTCTTTCAATGATTTTCTCAGCATATTTAATTCAGTTCATTGTCTTTAATGATGCAGTTAATAACAACAGATTCACCTCAGACTTCCTTCTGTCATTTGCAAATACAAATAGTTCATGGGCTTTCTGTAATGAAAAAGCTCACTCTATACTCACATGGATCATATTTACCAGCTAGCCTGCATAACTGCTGTTGTGCTTCCATCTGTCAAATCTCAATATAACTTCAGGGATGAAGGTGGGAAATTTGGGTACTTCAGTAAGATTTTTTTCTATGAGCTACAGATGGCTGATAGCTGCCAGCCAACCAACCAAAAAGATAAAAATTTGCTCTCACTTTATTACTGACCTTTGTATTTTATTTATGTTCACAGGAAATATTTTTTCATGCTAACTGTATATATAGTAGCATTCACCCCACTGCTTTGTTCTATTTAAAATATTAATATTTCCTCTTTTTACATACTCCTTCATCTGTACCTTAACATCTAAAAATATTTGTAATGGTAGGACTATGGACAATGGTGGACTCTGAAGACAGCCATATGTATAGAATAGCAGACTGCACTAAATCTGGAGTCAGTTAATCCTGAATATAAATTTGCATAGACACTGGCTAACTGTATGATACTGGGCAAGTCATTTAAATTTTGCCTCTCTATTTTATCATCTGCAAAATAAGGATAATAATCACACCTATCTCCCAAGATAAATAATATTATTTAAAAATTATTTTGTGAATCTTAAAACCCAATATAAATACTAGCTATTATTATTAAAGAAAGTAGATGAGATAGATAAAAAATAGATAGATAGATAGATAGATAGATACATACATACATACATACATACATATAGCCATACAAAATTTTATGTTCCAGCATTGTATCAGACAGGGATACAAATACATGTAAGCCTTCAAGAAATGTTTATTCTAATAGAGGAAGACAATATATAATAGGAGAATGTGATTTAGAATGTGATGGGAGAATGATGGTGAAGTGAAGATGGCTTGTTATAGGGATAAACTGGAAGGATTATAAAGTTCTTTCAGATTTATACAGCATTTTCTATACTCTATCTTTGATTCTGGCAACAACTCTGTGTAATAAGCACCAAAAGTATTAGTAGTAGCAAACAACTAAGTATCATAGAATTCAAAAGTTGTGACTGGTAGTTAGAAAAAAGAGTTCAAATCATGCCTCAGATACTTATTAATGCATCTCCAAATAAGTCACTTGATATATTATTTCATCAACATGAAATGAGGATCTTAGGGTTGTTGTATTAATAAATCACTCAAATATATAAGATATATATTATAATATATAATATATACATTATATGTTATATATAAATTTAAAAATATATTATAAATATATAAATTTTAAATATATACAAATATATAAAATATAGCATTTATTTAACTCTTTGTCAAGCACAGTGCAACAAAAAATACAAATATAAAAAAAAAAAACCCCAGCGTGGTCTCTGTTTTTAAGGAAGTCACATTCTAATGAAGAAAAAAACAGTAAAAATTGCTATGAACGTACAAGACATATATATATATAATGAACATTTATTGGTCATTATCCTTCTCTCTTAAAGAGGACCAAAATGGCATCATGATGTCAGAGTTGAATTATAATGTGTCCGACTGTGGCTGATCAGAACAATAAGAGTATGGAATGCTTTGCCACAGGTTGGACAGATAGTCTCTATGAGCATTTGAGATGGATTCTCTAACTAAATGTGCATCTCGCACTTCTGAGCTAATTCAATTCTGTTTGCTCATAGAATACAGCACCTTCTGTAATGGGAGCACACCATGCTGAACCAGTATCTCTCATGGCATTCATACAATGTTCAGGTTTCACAAGCATACAACACGAAGATAGGAAGTTATCTTAGAGGAAAGACACTAGCAGTTAGGATAGGGAGAGTGATACCAGAAAAAGCCTTTTGTAGAAGGAAGAATTTGAATTTAGTCTTTAAGAAAGTCGGGTAAGCTAAGAGACAGACATGAGGAATGAAAGCATTTTAGGCATGGGAGACAGATTATCATAAAGAGTTTTATAAACCATAAAGCACTATATATGTTATTGTTATTATTATTATCTCCATTTCCACTTAAATTGTAACTCTGAGAAATTAAATTATATTCTCCTAGTCACATTAATGAAGATGATAATAATAATAGCTAGTATTTATATATCACTTTTAAGTAGGCAAAGCATTTTACATGTTATCTCATTTTGATTCTCACAACTAGGCTATCATATAAGTACTATTATTTCTTCTGTTTTATAGATAAGGAAACTAAAGCCAAGAGAGAAATTAAGTAAATTGCCCCTGCAATAAAAAAATCCAGTAAGTGTTTGAGGCAAGATTTAGACTGACTCAAAAATTCATATTCTATTATGGCAACTAGGTCCTCCAAGAGTCAATATTTGAACTTATGTTAATTCCAATTCCATCTCTTCTGCTTATTTTACTATACTATAGTACAGTATAGTAATTACATAAAAGGTTTATAATAGGAGCTTCTATATTAGAAACCAACTAGTGATTCTGCCCACACCAAATACAAGGTATAACAACTCTGTGAATAAAGTTTTCAGAGCATTTTCAAGCTTGGTTTGCCAATATAATTCATGGTGTCTTGAGAGATTCTTAGGTCCAACCTTTACTGTCTGAATTTTTATGGTTGGTTGGAGGCTCAACAGTGGAATCATTTCCTCACCTGGCATACCCTTGAGAGAGTACACTCAGTAAAAACAGTTTGTCTTGCCTGTCCAGAATTATGAAATGGTTGTAGAAAGTAAGGCATTCCTTTTCAGGAAAACGTTGGACTTGTGACATACTTTCCACTACCAAGATTCTATAAGTGGTAGATTAGAGGTAAGGTAAGCATTATCATTGAAGAGCATTTGAGTGGCGAGAAGAAATAGTCTCCAAGATCAAATCTTAGCCATGTATGTATCTGACATGTAATTTCCCAAATATTGTCCTTCCTTTTAGTATGGGAGCTATAATAAAGATACCAGCACTCTTTCAAGTAGACACAAATCAACAGACAAAACAGGACTTTGGAAATGAACTAATTCCTGTATCTCCTTAATATATATATATATATATATATATATATATATATATATATATATATATATATATATATATATATATATATATATGAGATTTAGTATCTTATAGTAGCATTAAAATAAAGATGGATGGATATGTGCGTGTATGTGAGAGAGATAGACAGAGAAGGAAAGAGAGACAGAGACAGAGAGAGGGGAAAGGGAGGGAAAGAAAGAGGGAGAGGGAGAGGGAGAGATTGAGATTATTTTAGGAGGGAGAGAGTACTAGTAGTTAGAATTACTAGCTTCCCCTAGCTGGATCTACAGATGTATCTGGATCTAAGATTCTTGGAGCTATGACATTTTATGTATTGTTACTGAGTTGTGGTTGTTGTTATTGTGATTGTTGTTTTTCAGTATAGCAGTGTATCAGGAAAAGTAATGATAATATTTAATACAAAAGATTGCTATATGAAAGAAAAACTAAGTCTTTAAATGGTTTGATTGTAAATTCACATCAAGAAAGAAAAATAGCTGTGTGAAATTAGGAGCAAGAAAGGCAGCTGTTGATAGCAAAACACAAATAATGAACACTTTTTAAAATAATAATTTATAAAGACAACAATAAAACAATTTGAGTTGTGAATTCTCTACCTTCCCAAAACATTGAGAAGACAATGACAGCAATTATAAATGTAAAGTCATGCAAAATGTAATTACATACTAGACATGTTATAAAAAAAGAAATCAAGAGAAATAAAGTAAAAAAAATATGCTTCAATCTTCATCCAGACACCCATCACTTCTTTCTCTGGAAGTGAATAGGATTTTTCATCATAAGTTCTTCAGAATCATAACTAAGTCTTTCACAGTTGACCATCATCAATATTGCTGTTACTGTGTACAATATTCTTCTTTGTTTTGCTCATTTTAATTTCATGCAAGTTTTTTCAATTTTTTTTTTCTGAAATCAACCAGCTCATCATTTCTTATATCACAACAGTATTCCATCACAATCACACACCACAACTTATTCAGCCATTCTCCAATTTATGGGTATCATCAGTTTCTGATTCTTTGCCAATACAAAAAGAGCTGCTACAAGTATTTTATACATACATGTCCTTTTCCTTCTTTTTTGATCGCTTTGGTTTACAGATCAAAGTAGTAGCATTGCTGAGTCAAAAGGTATGCACAGTTTTATAGTCTTTTGAGCATAATTCCAAATTGCTCTCCAGAATGATTGGATCAGTTCATAATTCCACTAACAATAAATCAGGGTCCCAATTTTCCCATATCCCCTTCAACACTTTCTGTTATGTTAGCCAATCTCATTGGTATAATATTTGAGTATTATTTTAAATTGATTTTTTATAATCAATAGAGATTTTAGAACATTTTTATCACATAACTATAGTTTTAATTTCTTCATCTGAAAACTCCCTGATGATTTATCAATTGGAGAATGACTTCTATTCTTATGACTATATTACAAATATAAATGATATCTATATGTACATATATATGTATATATATATTAGGCCTTTATCAAAGATATTGTAAAAGTATTTTCCATTTTCTCTTTTCCTTCTGATTTTGTCTGCATTAATTTTTTTTGTACAAAACCTTTTTAATTTCATCTCATTGAAATTATCCATTTTACTTCCCATGATCCTCTCTTCTTTTTGTTATAAATTCTTTTTTTATCTATAGATCTGACAGCAAAATTTTACATTTACAAGATGAGATATTGGGTTATACCTAATTTCTGCCAAACTGCTTTCAAGTTTTCTCAGAAATTTTTGTCAGATAGTAAGTTCTTATCTCCAAATCTTGGGTCTTTCAGTTTATCGATTACTATGATCATTTACTACAATGCAATGTGAACTTAATATATTTCACTGATCTACGACTCCATTTCTTAGCCAGAATCAGATTGCTTTGATGATTGTCATTTTGTAGTACAGTTTTTTAAAGATTTATGTAAGATATAAAGGAGTACAAGATGACTCCTAGGTTGTGAGTATGAGAGACTGGGAGGATAGTGTTGTAGATGGGAAAGTAGATGGAAGAGGATTTAGGAAGGAAGATAATATTATGTTTTGGATATTTTAGTTTAAGATCTCTACTTGAGTTTATTAAAAATTAGGCTACTGTACTCACTTTTTTCTATATATATTATGTACCTAATCTGCTCTACTGAACAACCTCTATTTCTTGACTAAATCATTTTTGGTGAATACTACTTTATAGTATATTTTAAAATCTGATTATGCTGGATCCCCTTCCTTCCCACATTTTTTCATAATGTTCTTTGAGATTTCTGGTTTTCTAGATGAATTTTCTATCTCCATAAAGTAATCCTTTTTAGTGTATTTGATAATGTACTGAATAAGTAAATTAAAATAAGGGAGTATTTTAATTTTTATTATAATGATGCAGTCAACCAATGTGAAATTTGTATTTCTTTATATAAATGCCTTTGAATAAAGAGATTTTTGTAGTTTTGTTCTTGTGTGTCTTGGCAGACAGAATTCCAAGTGTTTTATATTATCTATTATCATTTTAAGTGTAATTTCTTTTTTGTATCTCTTCTTGATGTAGATTTTTGGTAAATATACAGAAATGTTGAATAATTATAGGGCTTTATTTTATATCCTGCAACTTTGCTGAACTTGTTAATTATTTCAGTTAGTTTTTTAGTTGACCTTCTAGGATTCACTAAGTATACTGTCGCACCATCTGATAATTTTATTTCCTCTTTGGTTAAGCTTATTCCCTCTTTTTTTTTATCCTAGCACTATATTGATATAGCATTATCAATATATAGATAGATAGATAACAATGAAAAATTTTATTTTTACCGTGATCTTATTGGAAGATGAGTTTATTATTCTAGTTTATTACAGTAACAAATAATTTTGGTTTTTATCATATCATATTGTTATCATATTAAGGAAAATTAGTTTATCCCTATGCTTTCTAGTGCTGCTTTTTAAACCAGGACTGGGTATTATAATCCATCAGGAGTATTTATTTATTTATTTATTTATTTATAATAAATGTATATATAATAAATAAATATAATAAATGATATATATTTTTGTTTTCCTTTTTATTTATATGGCCAATTATTTTTATAATGTTATTAATATTAAACCAACCTGGTATACTGGTATAAATCCAGTCTGGCAATAAGCTTTGTGATATGTTGATATGATCTCCTTGCTAATATTTTAGTTTAAAATTTTGAGATCAATATTTATTGGAGATATTGGTCTATGTTTTCTTTCTTTTTTTTTTGACTTTATCATATTTGCACTATAGAAGGAACTTAGGTAGTATTTGAAATAATTATTTTTTTATGTTTGATAGAATTCACTTGTAAGCCCATCTAATATTATTTTTTCCTTTGGTTGATCATTTGTGATGTTTTCTAAGATGGGGTAATTTAAGTAGGGTATTTTTTTGTTTTGTTGATATGAGCACTTAATTTTCTGTAAATATTCACCCACTCAACTTAGATTGGCAGGGTTTTATTGGCATATAATTGTGTAAAAGAGTTCATAATAATTTTTAAATTTATTTCTTCATTGATTGCAAAATCACCTTTTTCACTTTTGATAAGGGTAATTTGGTTTTCTCTTCTAAAGAGAGTAATACAAAATAAGATAAGAAAGACAAATTGCAGTGCTATTGCAGAGGTCTTTAAATTCCTTGTTGAAAATTTTGTATTTTTTCTTAGTAGCCATAGGGAGCTGTGGAAAATTTTTGAGTAGGGAAATGCATGATTTACATTTTAATATTAATTAATTTCATAATTATGGGGACAGTGAATTAGAGAAGACATGTGAGGAAGATCAATTTTTAATAGTCTAGGTAAGAGATGATGAGCACCTGAACTAGAATATTGGCTAAATGAGTGGAAAGATGGGATAGATGTGGGAGAAATTGTGGAAGGAGCGTGGATAAGCTTTGACAGCTGATCAGATATGATTGTGGATTGAGATCACTCCAAGATTGTGAGCCTGAGTGCCTGGAAGAATGGTAGCATTAACAAAAAAAAGTTAGCTTTGAAGGAAAATATGAGCTCTAACTTAAACAGATTGACCTTCCGATGGCTATTGTATGTATATTCAAATAGACATGTCCATCAGGCAGTTGGTAGAGACTGATATGTAGGGCAGGTTAACTTGAATTCATAGAATTAAGAATCACATGCATAGTCATGATAATTGAATTCATGGAAGGTGATGCTATAATAGAAAAGTAAAAGAGAAGATAAAAGGGAAAAAAAAAGAACAGAGGGAGGGAGTGAAGCATGGAGGATGAAATGGGAAGGGAAAAGCAAGAAAAGATGGAGTGATAAAAAGGGAAAGAAAGTCAGAGTCCAAGTTAGAACTTTGGAGATACTTATATTTAGTGTTTGGAAGCAGAAATGACCTCTGTCAAGGGAGGTTCTTGTTCCTTCTTATGTAAGAAGGAACAATAAGCTAAGTAGATGGAGAACTAATAGAAAGCTATATGATGGAAGTCAAAGCAAGGGAAAATATCCAGGGGAAAAGGATGGTCCACTGTGATAAGTTGCAAAAAGTTTAAGAATAAGAAGAAACAAGAAAGAATCCTTGGTAATTCAGAGAGAGAAAGCAGTTTCAGTCAAGTGGTATGGTCAGAAACTACTTTGCAAATAACTGAGTAGTGAGCAACTATGTGAAGATTTTTTTAAGGATAGAGGGATTAAATTCTGATGGATGTGGCCATTTTCAACAATGAGATGAACCAAAACAGTTCCAATAGAGCAGTAATAAACTGAACCAGCTACACTCAGCGAAAGAATTCTAGGGGATGACTATGAACCACTACATAGAATTCCCAATCCTTCTATTTTTGTACGCCTGCATTTTGGAATTCCTTCACAGGCTAATTGTACACTGTTTCAAAACCCGACTCTTTTTGTACAGCAAAACAACTGTTTGGACATGTATACATATATTGTATTTAATTTATACTCTAGCATATTTAACATGTATTGGTCAACCTGACATCTTGGGTGGGGGGAAGGAGGGGAAAAATTAAAACAAAAGGTTTGGCAATTGTCAATGTTGTAAAATTACCCATGCATATATCTGGTAAATAAAAATAATTTAAAAATAAAAAATGATAAAAAAGATAGCGGGATTATATGAATATTCATAGATAGCAGATAATAAATTGATAGAAAATAGGAAACAGAAGATGAAAAAAGAAGAAACATTAGATGGGGAGGGGCAAGCTCCAAGAAGACATGGCAGGCATGAGATTAATAACATTAATAAAAAAGCACAGAAGCAAACAAAAAGATCATCTTACATCATAGAATGAGGCAAAGAGGAAATAATAGGAGATAATAAAGAGGATATTATTCAAATATGGAACACAGGAGAAAAAGAAACTTATGATAAATGGCCTCTATTCTCTTATCAGGTAAGGAGTCAAGGTCCTTGGCCAGAAAAGATGGGGAAAGAAATGGTGTGGGAAGGTTTAGAAGAACAGAGAACGCTTTAATATTTGCTCTGGAGTATGTGATAGTGAGAAATAAAATAATTGTCCTGTAGCAGTGAGATCCCAGTTGAGATTACATAATACAATTTTTAATAAAAACTCAATCTCCACAGTTGAGTGACTTTTTTTCTATAATATTTAGCAGCAGGAAAAGTAGATGGTGGGTATAATTCAGAGTTAATGTTTGGCAAGGAAGAGACAAACAGATAAACAGCAGATAAAGTGTTGTGGGAACGTTACTCATGAGAAGGAGGAATGAAGGCAGCATGCCATGGAGTTGGTAGCTAGAATGTTTGCACAAGAAGCAAATAAGATTATGGGAGCGAATGATTCAAAGGTACAGGATATTATAAATGAACTGGTCAACTATTAAATTAAGAAAGGAAAATTAATCCAGAGCAAGAAAGATGAACCACCAGTGAGAGAGAAGAGGAAACCACTATCAAATGATAACTTAACTTCTAGGAACCAGGGAGAGTACAATAAATTGGAATCATCTGATGAGGAAATCTCTTGAAGGGACTAATGAATTTTTCCAAAAAGCAATGAAGGTAACTTTAAAGACAAATGTTTGTATTTTAGTTGGTTCACATTACTGCTTTTAGGGATGCTACAAGAGTGACCTGTAGGATTTTTACAAAATAAGGCGCCTACTTTTATGATTCTGGGTAAGGGAGTGAGTCTTTTATGAAAGAATAGACCCTCCACAGGTAGTGAAGAAAAGGAGAGAAATTTCACTCAACAATGCCCAAGTGGAGCAACACTATTCACAGATAGCCATATTATTATAAACCTAAAATGTCCATGTATGCTAAGGGATATTCTCCTGAGTGTATGGGAAATGCCACCATGCACCACTCAGATTGTAATATGCTACTTTTATAGCCATACAAACCACTGACTGCAGAAGAGTGATGCTATGGTCACATTAAATTGGTAAAGGACATGCAGGGAGGGTTTTTTTCCTAACATGTTTCTAGAGGATGAATTTCTTAAGACTCTAGAGAATCCTAATGAATGGTCCTTGTAAAGTCCAGCTGTGAATATAAACACAGCCTTATTTTATTTATGAGCAAATAGAGTCTTCTCCATGCCAATTTCATTTATGCTGATGCCAAAATATGTCCCAGAGATTAAATAGGTCCTTGATTTTTCCCAGTGAATTAGGTAGTCTTACCAAGCTTCCCAAAATCATAAACAACCAGACTCAGGAACACTTAGATCTGAATAGGGTAAATGAAACTATCTCTCTTGGAGATTTTTTTAAAGTCTTGAAATAAGTTCTTGAATGCTGCCACCTAGAGTCAATTATTTCAGAAAATAAGAGAATGCAGAAAGGTCTTTTACAGAGGGAACAAAATTCTCTCTCTCTCTCTCCCTCTCTCTCTCTCTCTCTCTCTCTCTCTCTCTCTCTCTCTCTCTCTCTCTCTCTCTCTCTCTCTCTCTCTTTCTCTCTCTCTCTCTCTCTAACTTAGTTAAGGGAATTTCCCCCATTTTTAATACTTTTCTTTTATACATTTTGAAGTATGCCATTTCAGTCATTGTCTTATCATAATTGTCATGATCAGCCTGACTGTCCCCTAGGGGAAAGTAAGTTTATAATACAGGTATAAATATCATGTCTCCTTTAACTAGACCATGCCAACTATGTTAGCTATACCCTTCATTTCTTCTATGAGAATTAGAGAGAACATATTCAAGTATCATTTGCCAGTGCTCACTCTCCAGTTTTCCTGTAGCTCATCAAATATTTTTATTCTGAGCATGAAATGATGAAAGCCATCCTGATGTCCAATCAGATATGAACCCAGCCAATATTAGAAAATCTGAAAGAATTATATTGAGAACAATGGGGAGAATATATTATTTTCATCCCAAATAAGAGGGGAAGAAAATCCAACAAATTACACATTATCTACATTCACAAAAACCCTCTAATTGTTGCCATATAATTCTTTCAATTTTTCTCCTAAAAACATCTTTTCTATAATGTATCTGTTTTAATATCATGCTTTTGATAATCATTGCAAATTTCCCCTTTTGCCCTCAGCAAAGAATTTGCTACTAATCTTCCCCTTTTATTTTTCACATGGTGCCAGAATTCAAACCAAATATATTCGAGAATCACTATATAAATGGCCATCTAACTACTACATACCTCTCAGATTGACTAAGATGACAGGAAAAGACAAAGAACAATGTTGGAAAGGATGTGGGAAAACTGGGATACTAATACGTTGTTGGTGGATTTGTGAATGGATCCAGCCATTCTGGGGAGCAATTTGGAATTATGTTCAAAAAGTTATCAAACTGTGCATATCTTTTGACCCAGCAGTGTTTCTATTGGACCTATATCCCAAAGAGATCTTGAAAGAGGAAAAGAGACCCACATGTGCAAAAATGTTTGTGGCAGCCCTCTTTGTAGTGGCAAGAAAGTGGAAACTGAGTGGATGCCCATCAGTTGGAGAATGGCTGAAATAAATTAAGGTATATGAATGTTATGGAAAATAATTGTTCTATAAGAAATTATCAGCAGGTTGATTTTAGAAAGGCCTGGAAAGACTTACAGGAACTGATGCTGAGTGAAATGAGCAGAAGCAGGAAATCATTATACACAGCAACATCAATATTATACAACGATCAATTCTGATGAATGTGACTCTTTCCAACAATGAGATGAACTGATGCCAGTCCCAATGTTCTTGTGATGAAGAGAGACATCTTACATCCAGAGAGAGGATTGTAGGAACTGAATGTGGATTACAACATAACATTCTCATTCTTTTTGCTGTTTTTTGCTTGTATTTTGTTTCCTTACTCATTTACTTTCTTTTTTTAATCTGATTTTTCTTGTGCAGCAAGAGAATTGTATAAATATGTTTATACATACTATATTTGACATATTTTAATGAGATTAACATATATTGAATTGATTGCCTTCTAGGGGAGGGGATAGGGGGAAGGAGAAAATCTAAAATACAAGGCTATGCAAGGGTTGTCGTTGGCAAAGTATCTGTGCATATGAAAATAAAAAGCTTTATAGTTTAAAAAATTAAAAGCTTTTTATTTATATGTTCTATATATTTTTTTCTCTATGTTCTCTCTGACAAAGTGAAGGAGAAAGTGAGGCACAGAGAAGAATTTAGAATCATGGAATTTTAGAGCAAAAAGAGATCATACATATCTGTCAATTAATTAATTTCTACAAAAAATATGTTGAACTTCCTCTGTGTGCAGTTTTCTTCGCTTGAGACTGGCAGATATACAAAACTTGGATAAATCATCGCCCCTACCCACAAGGACCTAGTATGGAAGTAAGACACATTGTCTTAATGTGTCTTATAAGGGGAATGTCTTAGGAGGCTGACAAACTTCCAAGTGAGAAAAGTCCCCCTATCAATGCAGGTCAGCGCCCCTTCTTTGCAACTTGTAGTCTAGAGGTATTAAACTATCAACCCACACATTTACATTTTCAGAGTGGCCCAAAGCAGATTAAAATAAAACTGAAAAATCTTTAAAAAAATAAATTAAAATACAACAATAGATAATGTTAATTTTTGGTTTTCTAAGGCAAAACTCATCTAATTTCTATTTGAGTTTAATACTCCATATCTAGAGTATAGAGATTAAGTGACTGGCCCAACATCACAAATAACTCCACATTAAAAGTAGAGTTTGAATTAAGGTCTTTTGTCTTCAGGATAGCTTTTTATCCATTAGAGGTATCTTACATGCTGTCTTTAAACTGCATTGCTGTCCACAATGCTTCCAAATATGATGTCAATCAGATTAAAATTTAACTTGGAAATGTTTAACAAAATAAAAATACAATAGGACAAAGATAATGTTAATATGTGGTTTACTATATATCAATATATGACCTATGGAATCCAAGGTTTTGTTTATTTCCTCCTCCCAATTTCTATTTGACACCATGGCAACATACCAAGATACCTCTCTAGAGGACCCTATTGAGGCAAAAAATGACTCCCTATCCCATTTAATCATGAGAAATGTGCCAAGAGAATAGGTGATTAGAAAGTTACTTGTGTTCTCTAATTCATTTTCCTTCTCTCTTCATTACACTATTTTGTCTCTACTTCCAAAGAAGTATTGGGTTTTAGAAAAGCCCCAGGGATTTGACTTCTCAAAACAAAACAAAACAAAACAAAAACCAGTACTTACAAAGCAATGTTCTAGCCATCAGGCAAAGCAGCCTCTTTCCAGTTTCCTACAGAAATTTGGAAAGCTGAAAGGCAGTTTAGGAAATGAGCCATTGTGCCATATTTTATAGATGTTAGAAAAAGTGGCAACTCTATTTCCCAGATGTCCTAGAGAAATGGCACATGTATTACAAAACACCTATTTATTGGCTGGACTTTCAGCCTATGCATAATTCGTTTAGAGTTGAGATATGAACTTGGATCTCAATTTTCACAACAGGATATGGTTTGATTAAATGTGCCTAAATGCATCTGTAATAGAATTATAGATTTCAATTAAGAACAAGCAGCACAACAAGGTGGCACTTTATCAAGCTTGTTCTGAAAGCCTAGATCAAAGGCAAAAAATGTTAATGTGATAACCTACTACCCGGACTTTTCTCTCCTTCTCTGCTGTGTAAATCATTCAATCAGTAACAAACTTCTCTTACGTAACAGACATTCTGCTAAATGCTGGAGATACAAATCCAAATGCAGCAGTCTCTATCCTTAAGGATCTTACATTCTACTGGGATACAAACATGTCTGCAAAGAAGTAAATACAGGATTATTAATCATAAACACTAAGTGATTCCAGGGAAGGCTAGTAACATCTAAGGAAATCACCTTGATTCTCTTTTCTTTAGAAGTTTTTGAAATATCACCCTCCCTGGTTCTTCTCCTATCTATCTCACCAGCTCTTGAGTCTCCTTTACTGGACTCTTATCTAAGTTATGCCCTTTGATCATAGGTATCCCACAGAACTTTATCCTGTTTGCTTCTCTCTATTCTATTGTACTTGTGATCATATCAGTTTCAATGGATTAAATCATCATTTCTATGCTGCTGACTCTCAAATCTATCTATCTTACCCTAATCTTTAGGCTGATCTCCAAATGCCTTTCAGAAATCCCAAAGTGAATATCTAGTACAAATCTTAAATTCAAAGTGTCCAAAATTGAGCTCATTATTTTTTCCCTTTAAACCGTTTCCATCTCCTAGTTTCTCTATTACTCTAACAGGTAAAACTCTCATTCTCTCAGACTTGCACTTTAGGAGTCATCCTTAATTCGCACTGACTCTTATCTCTATATTCAATCTGTTTCCAAGTAATGTCAATTTTACCTCTCCAACAGCTTTCAAACATGTCCTCTTTTTTTCTGATATTTTCACCCTTCTGATACACCCTCATCATCACTTCTGTCCTACTGCAATAGAATATAAGTTCCTCAAATCCCTAGATACTCCAATCTATCCTTTATTTAGTCACTAAGCTTATTTTCCTAAAATCCAACCATGTCATGTAGATACATCCTATTCAATAAACTCTAGTGTCTCTCCCTCACCTCCAGAATAAAATACAACAATCTTGTTTGGCTTTGAAAGCACTTTATAACCTAGGTACCCTCCCCCTTCCAATCTTTTTTACTTACACTTTACTCACTACCATGTAGTTTTTGATCCAGAGGCACTGGCCTTCTTATTTTTCCACAAACAAGACATTCCATATCTTGGATCCTAACATTTTCTCTGGTTGCCTTCCATCTCTGCAATGTTCTCTCTCCTCATCTCTGCCTGCTTGATTTCCCTGGCTTCCTTCAAATGCCTCAAATCTTATCTTCTGCAAAAGAGTTTTCCAATCCCCCTAATTTCTAGTGCCTTTCTTTTTTAAATTTTTTCCTATTGAATGGATTGGATGAAATTTTCTCAGTTTATGAAAGAAGGCCTACTATGTTGCTACAATGTTAAATTTAACTTATATTTAAAAACAAATTATGTAACAGAAGATGGTTTCTTATATAATTCTCTGTTTTGTTTTTTTCTTATATATTGAAATATTTGTATTTGCTGAAGATTGAGTTCATGATGAAAAAATATTTTTTAAAAGTTATTCTGAATCCAAATAGAGAAGGACTTTAAATGCTATATGAAGATATTTGCACTTGCTCCCAGAAACAGTAGAGAACCACTGAGGCATTTGGAATAGTATGGCCAAACCTCTGTTTTTGTAATAATTTGGCAACTGTGTGGAAAACAGTTTGGAGAAGTGAAAGAATGGACACAGTTCAATTAGGAGGTTACTGAAGTAGTCCAGGTGACAGATAACCAAAGTGGTTATCGTATGAGTGGTTAAAAGCAGACAGAAACTCTATTCTACTATAATCAGATTTTGATGCATCTGTACTTTTTCAAGTTTTATATAACTCTAGTGTTTAAAGAATAACATATCAGCTGGTGTTTTATAAACTAACTAAATTTATAAACTAATAAATATTTGTTTTTTGTCAATTTCTCACTACTATTTATGCTTCAAATTAGTGATTACATAAAGAAAGGCTTCTGATGTGGTATGTAAAAAAAAAGTTGTAATAAAGTTATTTTGATAGTAGATTTCTATTTTAGCAGCCAAGTAAGTAGTCCATTGGCCATGGTGCTGACATGGCTAGGCTTCAAATGTTCAAATACCAGGATGCTGCAGAAAAACAAATTAGCTCTTCAAGGCAGCTGTTACTAGTAAAAGCTGCTCAGCCAAAACAAACAGTTCTGCTTAACTAAATAGTCACCCAGCAAGGTGTGCATCCCTACTTCAGTGTCATTTATCATACCACAACATCCTACTTTGACTCGTTTGTGTGTTACTTCAGAAAAATAAGTCCCCAGGCTTATTGACTGAAGGACAGTTTTTATAGGATTTGTTTCTCCAAGGAATCTTACACACAAACACAAAAGCTGCTTCAGTCATATACTATCAGTACTATGAATTCTATGTATTGAGGTTCTCTTTGCCGTCCCAAAATAAGCATGCCATGTTATCTGTATAACCTTTCAGATAGTATATCTTTAGTCCTATATAATATATGTGTCATAGATGTCAAAAGATTATGAGGAACTGGCTCTATGTTAATTGAGAACTAGTAGGTTAATGACCTAATATTTGGCTATAACCTATCCTTCAGACTTCAATTTGAGCTACTACATCCTGAAGCCCTAGCCTTCATCTACTAGGACATAGAGTAAAATGGTGAATGTAGATGGAAGCACCAGTTCTTAAATTCTTAGACAAAACACACATACACACACAATGAAAAGGAACAGAATCACAGAGCCAAGTGAATGTAAAACATCCTACAACCATGGAGAGTTGAAGACAGGTTGAAAAAATACCATTCCAATAGTTCTCTATGCTTCTTTAATAATAAAAAAGATGCATGGGAAACATTAAATTTCATTTGTATTATATAGACTAAGAACACCTCAGAGGGATCAAATAATGTAAAATCTTACCATAAGACGAATGCCATAGAATTAAATTAACCTTATTCTCTCACTAAATTTTTCTACTCCATCAATTCAGCTTCACTTCAACCCAGCAAATATTTTTAAAGCTATAAAATGCTCATAGCACTGCTCCAAAAACTTTGCATGCGAAGACAAAAACAAAACATCCTTTGTCATCAGGGAATTTACATTCTCATGAGCCGAACAACCCATAAACAGTCTAGAAATTGTAGGCACTCTGGCAGAATGTCAACTTGTTTTGATTAAGGAGGAGAAACTTTACACTTCTAAGTTCAGGCAGTTAGTCTGGTCTAGGCATTGGACTAATTCTAAGGTTCCTTCACGTTGACAATGACCTTGAATAAGAACAAAAGTGCTGGACTGTTTCTTTCTGAATCTGCATCCTTTGTGGCTTGGCTGGACTCCAGCTAGCCTGTGGGAATAGGAAAATGGCACACCATTTGCCTGAGAAACATCTCAAGGGTATTTCATAATGATAATGGAATGAGCAACAGAGAACCAGTAATAAAAATTAGGCCTTAAAATAACCAACTTCAATCATGTATACTGAGGTATATGGAAATATTGAGAAAGAGCTCTGGACTTAGGGTCAGAAGCTCTGGGTTGCAGAGAATTCGTCATCCAGTTTGGATTTTTAAAAGGCATGCATAGAATATAGAAGCAAGACAGGTGATAGAGAATGAATACAAAAAAGCGGCATTGTAATGTAAAACAAATGTCAGGATCACTAAAGGTCAGAATGAGCTAAAACTGGTAACAAATGATAAGGACAATTAAAAGGGTGTCAGATATTTTTGGGGAGAGGTAGATTAAATCTAATGAAAGATCAAAGAAGTGATAGAACCACTATTTGATGTAGACAGAATAATGGTAACAGATGATGAGAAAAGACAATATTAGTCCACTATTATTTTGCTTCTATTTTTTGTACCAAAATAGAGATGAGCTTCAGACTAGAAAAACTAAAATATCTACTAAATCTACTGAAGTTGATTAGTAGAGAGCTGAAAGTCAAAATAAGTAGAGATATTTAGTGTCTACCTAGCTATCTACAAGTCATTGGGCTCTCAGGAGCTACATCCCACCCAGGTTACAGGAAGTAAAAAATGTCAAATTGTTGAGTTACTATCATCAATGTTGGAAAAGTCATTGAGAATAAAGAAATACTAGAGGCCCAAATAAAGTCAAATTTGCCTGTTTCCAAAAAGGATAGAGTGGAGTCCCTCAATTATGGACCTGGGAACTTTATTTTAATCTCCTGAAAAATTTGAGAATGTATAAGTAAAGGAATATACAGTCCTTGATTGACTATGAAAATGGACTAAATCTCTTAAAAATATATTTAACATAGCTAAATTTTTAAAATGTTAAAAATTTTTAATTTTAAAAATGCATTATATATGTGTATGTGTGTTTAATATATTGCATATTCAGGATGAACAGATTTCGCTAGCCAATAGTTCATTTGAAAAAGATCCTGAGTTTTGAGTGGATTGCAAGCTCTATGTATATCCAAAATATGAAGTACCAACAAAAACAAATCTATTGGGATCCTAAGATGCAGTGAGAGAAATAATAACTAGAATGTGAGAGCTGTTCATAGACCATATTTGGAAAATATTTTTCAGTCCTTCATGTTGTGTTGTAGGCAAGATGGAGTGTATCCATAGGAGAGTAACCAAGAAGGTAGGTGGCCTAGTAACCTTGCTATATAAGAATCAATTGAACCAACTGAAACCATTTCGCTTGAAACAGATTTAGGGGGACAGGATAACTATCTTTAAGTATTTAGATGCTGCCATGAGGAAGAGGAATTAAACTTGTACTGCTATTCCCTAGAGATCAGAAGTAAGAGAAATGAATAGAAGTTACAAAAGAGTTATATTTCAGCTTGATAGAACAACCTTCCTTATAATTACAACTGTCTAAAAATAGAATGAATTGCCTTGCAAAATAATAGGCTCCTCTTCACTAGAGGACTTCAAGTGGGTAATCACTTTTCAGAGATGTTGTAAAGGGTATTCTTAGCCCAGAAAAAGTTAAACTATATAATTTCTGAGGTATTTTTCTGACTTCAAGACTAGAATTCTATGAGTGATAGCTCTAAACTTTTAAGATTTCCTTATCTGTACAATGGCCATAATATACTTCCAAAATTTTGCAAGTTTCCATTTTGCAAACTATAATGCTTTATGTAAATGTAAGCTATTAATATTAACTCATTTATTAAGCATTTATTGGTCTGTTATGTATGTGTATTCACTACTGCTTTATAAGAGAGGCTATAGAAGGCATAAGACATTGCTGTTGCCTCATAGAGCTTACAAATAAATAGGTAACACTACAGGACTTGATAGTATGACCAAGAACTAAATTGAACTACTGAAATAGTTGTATGAGTTAGATGGTTTCCAAGTGCTTTTATACCAATTGTACAACCAGCCATTATCCTGATCAAATCTCCCTAATGTTTTAGATTGACATATTTGTAGCTTTATAATGTAGTGGTTCCATGTATTTCTAAAATCCTGACATGTTTGATTTCAAAGAACAAATAAAGTCATTAGAAGAGGTTGACTAAGGTCATTTAGTTGTGACTACTGCAAAAATCAAATGTGACAAATATTTGGTCATGTTCAATTTGTTGCAGTTCATTAAAGCAACATCACAAGTATTATCATCGGAGTTTCCAAAATTTTTCTCATTATGGAACAAATGAAACAAGGAAAACCAAGTTAATCTACTCCATAAATATATCTAATACGTTATTAGTCTTCTGTTCAAATCAATCTCCTTTCCTAGAATATTTTCTCTTTTTCTCCTCTTCATCTCTTAAAGAAAACATCCTTCAAGATCCAACCAAAATGTCATGTTCTCTATAGAAGTACCCCTATCCATCAATCAAAAAGATCTTTCCTCAGAGATTTTTATGTACTCTATTTCTCTTGTGTATTTGTCACATTATTTATTATACTTATTGTATAAGTGTTTTATCCCACCTACTAAATTGTAAGTTCCTTTGGGAAAAGGCACTTGTTTATATAGGTTGAAAGCATTTTACACAATTCCTTAAGTGTTTTGACACTTAATAAATGTGTTTTGAACACATTATAATGACAATAACTTTTCATGAATTTGTGTCCATTAACTTGTTTTTAAATACTTTTCTATTTCAATATAATTAATTTCTTTTTTAAACCTATTTCGTGTATTTAAAAATAGCATTCCAAAATTAGGCTTCCTAGGCTTCAAAAGACTGCCAGAGGAGTCCATGACAGAGAAAAAAGAAAGGTTAAGTATCCATGATCAAGATGGAAGAGATTTAAGAGCCAAGGGCTATATCTTATAAGTTATTTTATGTTCTATGATATCTAATATGGAACTTTTGGCAAAATGTGCTCTCAATATATGTTTGCCAGTTGATAGAAATAGGTTGAAACTGTGTCACTTGGCTTTACTTAAATATAAGTAATAAAGAATATAAGTTCCTTGAGGTCAGGGAACAGGTCTCACTTTTTTATTTGTATACCCCCTATAATGGTATGTGCTTGGCATTTAATAGGCACTTTTCAAATATTTTTTGATAGCTATAAGAAATTTCCCGCCAAAGACATATTCTGTGTTGTCAGATTTGTGGGATGTTCTCTGCTAGAAATCACTGAGAATAAATAGACAGTCCTCTTTCAGTGATGGTTTTTAATATCTAGAAACCAGAAAATGATTTGGTTTAACTTTGAGTTTGATTGTTCCTTAGCCATTCTCTCCCAATCTCTAAACCCTAAATAGTCAATAAAGATGAAAGAATTCAACAATTATTTTTAAGTATTAAGCTTCTGAATATAATCAGTCAGTCAGTCAAAAGCATTTATTTAGCACCTATTATCTACCATGCACCAGGTTAAATGTTTTGTTTTTTTTGTTTGTTTGTTTTTTTTTTATTCAGTAATTTTCAGTCATGTCTGACTTTCTGTAATTCCACTGGGTTTTTGTGTTGAAGATACTGGAGTAGTTTGCCATTTCCTTCTCCAGTTTATGTAACAGATAAGGAATCTGAGGTAAATAGTGTTATGTTATAGTTATGTTATAGTATTATATTTCCAAGTTCATGTAGTTCCTAAATATTCTGAGGCTAGATTTGAACTCAGGTTTTTCTGACTCAAGGCTTGGCAATCCAACCAGAGCCACCTACATAATTGCCCAGGGCTAAGTGTTTGCTTACAGAGATAAAAAAGAGAGTTCTTCTCCTAAAGGACTTTATATCCCATTAGAGGATATTTCATATATATAAAAAATACAAGCTAATTTGGTCAGGAGTACTGTACTAACAACCAGGGAATTAAGAAAAGCTTCCTTCAAAATGGCATCTGAGCTAAGCCTTGAAAGAAGCTAGATATTTTAAAAGGTGGTGAAGAAAAAGCATTCTGAATTTTTGGTATATTCTATATATAGAATCTCAGACATGGATGGGATGCCAGAGTCAGGGAATAGCAAAGAGGTAAATCAGACTGAAAGGTAACATTTATAAAGAGAAGAAGTATGCAAAAAGCCTGGAAATAAGGGTTGGAACCAAGTTATAAAGGTCTTTAAATGTTGTTGAAGAGTCTGTGTTTTATCTAAAATTGAATGACCTTAAAGTCACCCAAGTTCTTCAACACAGCCTAGCAAAAGAGTATGTCCAAGACAATTACTGTTTCATCTAATTGATTCTTACTTGTGGCACCATGGTCAACAAAGTTCAGTCACAATCTGGAAGTCTTATCTAAACTATTTAGTGCTTCATTTTAATAGATAGCCTGGAAAGGCTTCTAAAAGTAATACATGAATAAGATTAAAATTATTCCTATACTATTTTGCAACTTCAATAATGAATTGATGATATTCATGTTCAGATAGTAGGTTCTCTCTTACTAGTGATTTTCAAGCAAAATTTTAATGACCACTTGTCAAGCGAAATCTTTCTTTTACATTTGGGAGTAGATAATAATAATAATAGCAGCTAGAATTTATATAGCAATTTGGGGTAGCTAGATGGTGCAGTGGATAAAATGCCAGCTTTAGAGTTAGGAAGACTCATCTTGTTATCCTCTATCATCTAATTTAGTTATCAACTAAATTCAAATCTGACCTTAGACACTTACTAGCTGTGTAATCCTGGATAAGCCCTTTATTTGTTTCTTTTCCCCATCTATAAAATGAGCTGGAGAAGGAAATGGCAAACCACTCCAATATCTTTGCTAAGAAAATCCTAAATAGGGTCACAAAAGTCTGGTATTACTGAAAAAAAGACAACAACAATATGGCAATTCAAAGTTTGCTTTACAGGGCTTTACATATTATCTCATTTAATCCTCACAAGAACCAGGTAAGGTAGATGCTACTATTATCAACATTTTAGAGATAAGGAGACTAAGGCTAAGAAAAATTAAGTGATATGTTTAGAATCACAAGGTTAGTAAATATCTGAAGCAGAACTTTGAACTCAGGTCTTACAGGCTCCCAGTCCAACATTCTTGACCACTGTGCCACCTAACTGTCTAGATAGTCATGAGGAACATCCCTTTCAATTTTGAGTTTTTGTGACTAGAAAAATTAGACTGTTTCTGTCCTAATGATCTCAATGACTACTATTAATCCACTGATAACATCCATTAAGAATTAAAATTACTAAAAACAAATATTTAGGATCTGGAACTATAAGGGATCTCAACGATCATCTAATCCAATTCCCTCACATTTTATCATTTAGAATACTGAGGCTGAAGAAGTTTAATAAATTTATCCAAGTCTCTACAAATGATCAAAGGTAAATTTTGCTGATACAGATTCTGACTCCAGAACCAATGTGTGTCATTGCTGCCTCTGTCCTTTGATTCTCTTAATGTTTCAAAAATATAATGTATGGATTTTTGTTTTGTTGTTCATAGATATCAGTGGAATATTTAGTCTTGTCTCTTTGGTATCCCTTTCTATGGCTAAATGACAGGCTTATCTCTCTGATTCTTGAGATTGTCCTTAATGTCTTTTTTTTTTTCAAGCAAGACATTATTAGTAACATATAGTCCTAAGTCTGTAAGTACTAACTACATATTAGATAATATTGTTGATGATGATGATAATCTCTGTTTCTTTCAACCTTAAATTGCTTTGAGAGTATAGAGTGAGAATCTATATCATGAAAAAAGAATAGAAAAAATAGGTCAGATTTTGGAATACTTGACAATTCTCTTCAAAGGCAATTTTAGAGATCTTAATTCTTCATGAATTGTAAAATATACTATTTATAAAAATTTCCAAAATGTTTTTTCCTCTTGCTAAGATTAGGAGTTCTTATCTTGGGGGTCAAAGAGCCATGGTCTATGGCTAACTTTGGAAGAGGGAATATTTGAGCTTGGAACTTTTAATATTTTGATAACTGTGCTTCAATATGATTGGGGGTTTTTTTTGTAATTCTAAATATTTGATTTTATGTGCTTGGAAACATTATTTTGAAAAGGGCTTCCCCAGACTGTCAAAGGGGGCCAAGATATAAAAAAGTTAAGAACTCCTATTTTAAGAGGAGTTTCCTTTTATTCTCAATATATCTTCTATGTATTTAATTATCTCTGCCATCAGAATATAAGATATTTTAGTTCAGGGACTACTTTTGTTTATTTGAATAACATTAGAGTTTTTCCTAATGCTTGGCACATAGTAAGCACTTTATAAATGACTGCTATTTGATTCTAAATGACATTTTCTTTGAGCAGGTTCTAATTTTTAGCTCCTCTGTCACTAATTTAAATGTTTCCATTAACTGAGAAGGAATAAATATGTGAAGGATATAAACAGGAAATAAGTACCATGCAAGGATTAGACCTAACAGGTGTATTTTAGAAAAAAAAAAAAAAAAAAACAGCTCCATATCAGTGAAGCAAGTTGAACAGTCTGGAGGTTGCCTGGTCAGCATCTTCTCATTACTGACAATAATTAGGTCAGGCTCTTCATGTATCAGGTCACAGTGGACTAAAGGTTAGAGTTAGCAATGTTCAGGTTACACACTAAGGATAAGCCTGAGGTACTGTATGACTTAGAAACTTGGTAAAATGATATCATTCTTTAATCTGGAAGTTATCATTTTTAATTTGGCTCCATCTATTTGCTCTAATGCTATTGCTATCTGTTCAATGGTACATTTAAAGTCTCAGACTTTTTAGGGAAGTTGATATTCATATCTGAAAAAGGAAAAAAAAACCATACTCATTAAAAATTAGTTGTAAAAGGAGACATTATTAGCAACCACAACCACAGCTCTATTCTTCATACTTTATAAATTGTCTTACAAGTCAATTCATAGACTGTTTCCAGATTTTATTTTCACTCTAATTAATTGGCAGATTAGTGCATTCTTAAGAAGGCATTAGCAGCTGGGAAGTATCAGGGGGAAAAAAACATCATTTATGATGTGGCACTTGAGCTGAATTTTGAGAAAAAGAAAGTATTCTTTTTTTGAGGCTGGGGGTTAAGTGACTTGCCCAGGGTCACACAGCTAGGAAGTGTTAAGTGTCTGAGATCAGATTTGAACTCAGGGCCTCCTGAATTCAAGGCTGGTGCTCTATCCACTGCATCGCTTAGCTGCCCCAAAGAAAGAATTCTTAATGACAAAGGTGAGAAAGGAATATATTCCTGGAATGGTAAATAGCCATGTATTCTAGTTGGTGAATAAAGCATAGATAGATAGATAGATAGATAGATAGATAGATAGATAGATAAGATAAGATAGATATATAGACTATATAAATTATATACTATATGTAGGTACTAAATAATTTGTGGATGTGGAGGATTAAGAAAGTTTTTCTGTAGGAGGTGGCACCAGGTATGAGCCTTGTAGGTTTCTTGAGATTACACAAGAAAAAAGCAAGAAAATTGAGCATTCTCTACTTAAGGAACAAATACATGGTGTCAGAAGATATGGAAGGATATATATAGGAAATAACAACCTGGACTTTTGGTCTGAGTTTTAGAATGTGATCAATGTGTATGTAAGTTAGAAAGACAGATGGGAACCTCTCTGTAAATAGATTTAAATACTAGATAAAATTATTTATATGTTACCATAGAGGTAAAAAAATACTGCTGAAAATTCTTAAGTAATAGAATACCATCATTAGACCTGAGTTTTGGGAATATCAATTTGGTATCTGTGAAGAAGATGGATTGGAGAGAGAAGAGACAAGAATCAAGGAGACTTTTTAAAAGGCCACTGTAATAAGTCTTAGAAGTGATAAAGATATGAATCAATCAGAGCTAGATTACTATTTTGTGTGAAGGGGGGAGAGATAATAGAGATTCTTATTTTTATTAATTTTATAATTATAACTTTTTTTGACAGTACATATGCATAGGTATTTTTTTTACAACATTATCCCTTGTACTCCCTTCTGTTCCGAATTTTCCACTCCTTCCCTCCACCCCCCCTCCCCTAGATGGCAGGCATTCCCATACATATTAAATATCTTATAGTATATATAATAGGGATTCTAAGGTCCCTTCTAAGACTTCTGTGGTTCTGTGACTTTGTGATAAAGTAGTGACCATGTAAATGATGGAAGGGAGTCAGATTGAAATGTTGGAGGTAAATTTAACAAGATTTGGTAACTAATTATAGATGAAATTATAGATAAAATGAGGCACTAGCAATCATTGAACAAATGACGGAAAGGAAGTTTACTTTACCCTAAAATGAAAGGATATTCAACAAGGATATGTTAGCACTTCTCTTTATCTTTGATAGACATGGCCTTCACAGCCTTCCCATGGACAGAGAAGTAGTGATGATAATGGTAGGAGAAAAATAAGTAGAGAAGTGATCAACTATGTCAGAAACTGCAGAGGCTTAGGAAGATGAGAACTGAAAAAAAGCATTATATTTATCGATTAAGTAATCAATGATAATCTTGAAGTGAGCAGTTCTAGGGTCAGAAACCAGTTTTCCAAGGCTAAAAAGTGAGTGGGAGTGAGAAAGTAGAGCAAGAGAATTGTATGAGGCATTTTTCCCCTAAGGTTTTGGGCTGAGGAAGGAGAAATATAGGAAAACAGCTTGAAGAGATAGCAAGGTCACGGTTTTTCAGATCTGGGAATTAAAAATGAGAAAGAAGGGGGGGGGTGCAGAACAAAGAGAGAGTACAAGAGATGGAATTAAAGAGGAAAGAGAGGGAGAAAAAAAAATATGAGATCTCCTAAAGAGAGGGGCAGTGGAGGAGATCAAAGACATAAATAAGGGGGTAGGATTTGGCAAAAGTTGTAACTCTCAAGAACTGGACTGAATAAAGAACATGGAAGGATCCTGTGGAGGTTTGAGATGTAGAATTGGGGAAACAAAAGAGCTAATTCAGAGCCATCTCCAGTCATCTTGATCTATATCTGGCCACTAGACCCAGATTTCTTTGGCGGGAAAAGTGAGGCAGGTGACTTTGCACATCCCTCCCTCACTTAAATTCAATTCACTTGCCTGTCATGACATCACCTCCCTAATGTCATGGTCCTTCTTAGAACAAAGAACAAACAACAATTTCTTCACTAAAATATGAGACAAAGTTGTCTGCTGAGTTGAAGAAAAAAGTAGTTTGGCTTGCTTAAGCATAGGAGTGAAGGGTTGTAGGAATGGGAAGTGCAAGATAAAGTCAATCAGAAACAAATAAAAGGCATGCATGTGGCAGGGAGAACCTGATTTATGTTAGGTAAGTGAGCAGTGGATCCTAGCAACAGAGTTGTGTTAACTTCCTTAAGCAGTCTTCAAGACCACACAAGTAGATCAGAAAAAAGTGGATAGTGAGAGTAATTTAAGGTTGAAAAGGTATGAACAGTGATAGGATAAGGCAACATGGGACTTGAGAACAGAAAAGAATGTAAATTTCAACTGCTTAATGACTGGGCAAGGAGGAAATAAAGACCACTTTCAAAAATACAGGATGAGGAAGGCTTAATTCAATAGCTTATGTGGGAAAACAAATTGGGGGATTTAGCTCAATTTGAGTTAATAATGTTAGATGGAAGCCAAAAAATCTGCATTATGTTATATTAAAAGAAATATGAAATCCAAAACAAAAGAGGCAATATTTTCACTATGTAATGCCCTTATCAGGCTATGTTAGAAATATTGTGTTCTTTTAGGAAAGGTCCAGAAAATGTACAGAAAGGGTAATGGTGAAAAATCTAAAGTATCTTGTAAGAATCAGTTGAAGGAAAGATGAATGCTTAGTTTTAGATAGGAATATCAGGGAATTCAGGTAGTAGGTATAAGGAATAATAATTTTTTTTTCATATTTTGGAAGAATAGGGGGAAACTAACTACATTTGTCCCACTAGACATTAGGGGAAACAATGAGTAGAAGCTTCAGGTAGGAAAGAGAGCTAATCAAAAGTAGATTAGCCTAACTGAAAGTTATTAGGGAATAAAGAGTATTCAAGCAAAGACTTGACTGACATTTATCAAGGATGTTGAAAATAGGATTCTTATTCAAATATAGGCTAGACTAAATGGCATTTGAGGACTCTGGTAGCTCTTACTTTAGTTAGCATGGTGTAATAATAGAATACTCCCTGGGTTTGAAATTTAATATTGCTGACAAATCATTTCTATTCACTGGCCTTCACTCAGCAACCTCATCTATAAAGTGGTAATTAAACTAGATGATCTTGAGGGTATTTTAAACTTTCTTCATCCTATAAATAGTAAAATAATAATAATGATATTAATAATAGAAGGAAAATTGAGATATCTTTATTTCATTTTAAGAAGCACTTATTATGCTCCTACTATGTGCAAGGTCTGAATGTTCTTCAAAAACTAGCCTAAGAAATAATGATATTCTGGAACCAGCTCTAACTGCTCTGATTGTCATATTTTTCGATTTGAGCCTTTACACCTCAAAAATAAGTTACTACAAATAGGACTGGATTTATAGATTTGCTGACTTAAAATAGTATTAATAATGCAATTTAAACTTAAAAGTGTAAGTGCATACTCTTTTTTTTTGGTAGGGGGGGCAGTTATTAAATATGTCACACATGTCTTGGTCTATAAGCAATACCGAAGCTCAGCAGGGGTGCAGTAGAGAGTTCAGAGAATTAAGCCATTACTAGATTGGAGAACCAGTGACTAGAAGCTAACAACAATAAGAGGAAGCATTAATATAGTGCATTAAGGTTTGCAAAATACCTTACATACATTATATTATTTGAGCCCACTTATGGATACTGAGCAGCTATTAGCTCCAGGGGGAGCCTTGTATACAAGAGATGAAAGGTACAAAGAATATTGAAATCAGATCTATGATCTGCCTCCTCTGTCCTTATTATCACTCTTTGTGCAGCAGACATTTCTGGGAATATTTTGTATCTGGCCTAATTTCTTTCTTTTTTTATTTTTGGCTTAAGTTTCTATTTTTCTTTTCTAGATTTCTCTCTTTCTCACTTTCCTTCTATCTCTGCCTCTGTCTCTCCCTCTTTCCCCCTTTCCTTCCTTTCCTCCCCATCCTCCCCACAGAGGAAGACAGTAGCAAAGCACTGCAACCAATGCCCTTGTTTCCTTGTCTCCAACTCCCAAACCTGCCATTAAATAACTAAAAATTATCTAGAACATTATCCTTTCCAGGTTTGATGTTCCATGGCTATAAATCAACATGGCTCCTTCACTCCAACTCAGTTTTATTAACAGCAGGTGCTACAGTACAGAGTATATTTGTAGAGAGAAGTAGTGCTCCTTTTTCCTCTAGCTGACATTCTGGTTGCCAGTAGATCAATACACATAGAATAAATGATTGGAAGACATAATAGAGTGAGTGGTTCCAGTGCCACTGAAATCAATGGCAAAAGAAACCACCCAAATTCATCCATGTGTTCGTACTTCTCCTGTCATTTTCCCTATTCTAATGCAAACCCTATATTATACTTTACTAAATATATCATTTGTCATTCTTTAAAGTTAATATTTTACTCCAAAGTTATATTAAATAAAACTACTCAAAAATAAAATAAAATCAATTTACTTAGTAATAAATATAATCAAGTAAAACACCAAGAACTACAGGAATGCTTCATTAATCTAGTATTGTCAGAGAATGAAGTATTCCCCATTAATTAATCTGATATAAAATTGACACTCTCTTAGCCACCCAAATCTAAATGTTTTAACCCTTTAAGATGGAAAACATTATGAAATAATTCATTTTCATATCTTTTTTAATATAGTTTATTTAATGGAATTCATTTACTTTGTATAGTTAGTATGACATTAGAAGCATCTGAAGTCAAATCCTACCTCTAACACTTGGTGCTATGCTAAACTTTCTAAGCCTCAGTTTTCTCATCTGTGAAATGGTTAAGATAATACATGTGATTTCTGTCTTAAAGAGCTGTTGTGAGGCTTAAATGAAATAAGGTATGCAAAATACTTAGCTAACTTTAAAGTGATGTTATATGTGTGTGTTTAGGTTATACATACAAATGTGTGTATATGTATATATAATGACTTGTGATTTCATCAATTCCAGGGTGAATTTTTCTCTATGGATGCAGATTGATAACATTTATAATTTGGAGTCTTAAGGAATTTCTGGGGGACACGACATGGAGAAGTTAAGTTACTTGCTTTCTATCACACAGTTAGAATGCAAAGATTAAGCCAGGTGTTCCTGACTTCAAGGTTGGCCATCCCTGCCCTGTCATATTGTTTTTTCAAAGTGCTGTATAAATGTTTGCTATTATTAACCTTCTCTGCCTCAGAATTTTCATTCCAAACATCAAAAATATGCAGTTCACTATCACAATAGGTAGAGCATTTATTAAGTGCTTACTGTGTGCTTAGTACTATTCTAAGTATTAGGAATAAAAAAATAGCAAAACAAACAAAAAAGGCTAATCCTACCATCGACTTAAAATCTTTAAAAAATTAAGTTCCTACTTTCAAGTACTTAATATCTAATGGAAGAAGATAATATATTAAAATATATATTAATATATTATATATTTATATAATATTGTTTATATATTTTATATATTTATATTAAAATATATTAAAAGGACTAAAAGTTGCCAAAATGGTCCCAGGAAGGAATTTGTCAGAGGTGGGGGGTACAGAGATGGAGGGATCTCCAGAGTAAACAAGATGCTGACAAAAAGATGGAAAATTCATGAAAGTCAGGAACAAAGACATAAACATAGATAGATAAAGTATTTATTAAGTGCTTACTATGTGTCCCAGGCATTGTGCTAAGCATTGAGGAGATATATATATATATATATATATATGGTTATACTCGTAGCAGGAGGGGGAGACACACACTGAAGCCCTTGTTAGCTCATCTGATTCCTTCCCCTACCTATTGGAAAGAATTAGAGAAAAAAATCTCATGGGCATGATAATTGGATTCCTTTAAAAATCCATGGGTTTCATTTCTCAAGTGGGTCACCCCCCCACCTCCATAATAGTTTCTTTTCTGTGTATGTCTCATTCATTTAATGTTCAAGGTAACCATAAAATCAAACTTGTTAGAATTTTATGGAAAGTAGTCTAAGTTCTTGAGAGACTCCTATAAAACACTTCTTCCCTCCTCACTTCTCTTGCTCCTTTCTTTCTTCTCTCTCCACTCTTCCTTCTCTCTCCCTTCTCCTTACCTATCTTCTCTCCCTTCTTCCTTTTCTCCCTTTTCCCCCCTTTTCTCCCTTCCTTTTCTTTTTCTTTCTGTCTTCGTTACTTTCACTTACACTATTACAATAATCTAACTGATCTCCTTGCCTTACCTCTCCTAATTCCAATCCATCCTATACACTGCTGCCAAAGTGATTTTCTGAAAGTACAGGTTTCTAACTATATCATTCCTCTACTTGGTAATTGCCAGTGACTTCCTATTATTCCTAGGATCAAATATAAACTCCAATATTTGGAATTTAAAGCCCTTAACAATCTGGCTCCCATAAATCTTTCCAGTCTTATTGCACATTATTCTCCTTCACATATTCTTTAAATAAGCAAAAGTGACCTTCTTACTGCTGTTCATATGTAATGTTTCATCTCCCATTTCCATCGCTGAACTGGCTTTATCTTCTATGTTGGAATGAACTTCCTTCTCACCTCTGCCTCTTAGAATCTTTAATTTTCTTCATAACTCAGCTTAAGTCAACTACATGAAGACTCTCGGCTGTCAACATATCCCCTGACAAATTATATCAATTCTGAATATAGACGCACATATGTATATATACCCAGATATATGCATATATGTATGTATGTAGTCTCCCTAATTAAACGCAAGTTCCTCATGGAGAAGAACTATTTCACTTTTTTCTTTACACACAAATATTTCCATTGAACAAATATTTGTGAATCAGTTGAGGGCAGAGACCATATCTTACTTATCCTTGTATTTTCCATGATAACTTACGTTAGGCAATAAATGAATAATAATACTTTTTTTCCAGATGCTCACAAGGAAGGTTCATTACCTCTTCTGACCACTAAAATAACACACTAAAAACAATGTCATTGTGCATAAAGGTAGATTCAAGTTTAGTATTCAGTTAGTCAAAGTATGATTGAAGTAAATAAAGGTTTGGATTGAAATTTACTTAAGTCTCATGGATAATTTCAAATGCTTTATTGTCTTAAAAGCTATGTAGGATACACTGGCTTAATTTATATTGTTAATTCTATCACATTAACTTGCTGTGTGGTCTTAGGTAAGTCAAAAAAGGAAAAAGTACTGATCTAGGTAATGACAGTGATTAAAAAAGCAGTATGGAAACAAAGCACTCATGCCATGATTCATTTTAACTTTGAAAATATTTAATCTTAAGTTTGTATTTTGCTATTATTAACAGAAGAGCACTAAAAATATTTTTATATCACAGATCCAGACTTTTGTTTTTGTTCATTTTCACTGGGAAATAAAAGTTATATATAAACTCTATTTTAAAGGAACTATTTGAAAATGCTCTGGCTCTGCTGAATACTATTTACCCAAAGGTAATATCTGTCACAACAAACAAAAATATCAAAGATATTTTATCTTTCAGATATTTTGATATAAATAGATTAATCAATTCCAGCTTAATTAGATCTATGACTATATTCTTTTTAATGCATTTTGGGAAAGGATGGGAAAAAGAGAGCAAATCAGTTTCTCTCAACACTGTCCTCTGCATTTGAGTCCCTTGCTTTTTTATTCTACGATCTTGCCCTGCCAAGCCTCAGCCTTGGATTACTCCCACCATCTGCTGGCTTTGCCCATTCTCATGTGCTACAGCACTAAGCTAGAGAAAAAAGTGATACCATATGGACAGGATCCATTACAAATTTATTACACATTCTCAACTAGACCCTCACTGTGGCAAAGCAATCTTTTTACATCTCCCTAATTGACTTATTATCCTATTTATTGCAGTGGTTTTTCTAAACCTTTGAATATGTCCTCAAATATCCCTTAACTCCCCCTGCAAAAAAACCCTTATCTAAGAGCCTTGCATAATATTTTTAAAGGAAAAAAATGATACTATTCACAAAGAGCTCCCTCTTTTTCTCCTCTTCGTCTCATTTCATTCAGATGCTACTAGCACCTCTTTTATCCTTATTTCACATGAAACTGTTACTTCTTGGCAAGGCACATAGCTCTGTGCTAGCTGATAGCATTCCATTCCATATTCTCTAAAACTGCCTCCTTTATCATTCCTACTCTCAGTTATGTTCTGTCTGTCCCTGTCTACTGGCTGCTTTCTTACTGCCTATTAAAAATCCATGTCTTTCCCCATCCATTCCTCCTTAATATCATCCTCTACCACTTCTCCCTTTTGTGACTGAATTCCTTGAAAAAGCTGTCTGCAAGAGGACCATGAGGATTGAATATGAAACACAATATAATATTTTCACTTTTTTGTTGTTGTTTGCTTGCTTTTTAATTTTTTTTCCTTTTTGATCTGATTTTTGTTGTACAGCATTATAATTGTATAAATATATAATTATATAAATATATTGTATATATATAATTGTATAAATAGTATTGCACATATTTAACATATATTGGATTTCTTATTGTCTAGGGAAGAGGATGAGGGTAAGGGAGGGAGAAAAAATTTGGAACATAAGGTTTTGCAAGGGTGAATGTTGAAAGCTACCTTTACATATGTTTTGAAAACAAAAGGCTATTATTAAAGAAAAAGAAAAAGAAGAAGAAGAAGAAAGAAGGAAGAAAGAGGGAAGGAGGGAGGAGGAAGGGGGGAGGAAGGAGTAGGAAGGAGGAAGGAAGGGGGGAGGAGGGAGGAGGGAGGAGGGAAGAAGAGAAGGAAGGAGGGAGGAGGAAAAGAAGGAATTTTACCATAGTAGATAACATTATAAACCTGCTATTTTGGTCCAAAAATAAATAAATAAATAAAGGATGTCTGCAATCAGTGTTTTTAATCTCCTTTTCTCACTCCCTTCTTAGATTTCTTCAAAATGGCTTCCAACCTCATGATTTAATGAAAAAATGTTCTTTCCAAAGTCACCAGTGATCTCTTAATTTCCAAATCTAATGATCTTTTCTCAATCTTTATCTTTTATTACAAGTGAACTGACTGAACATTATTTTTTTGTTTTGTTTTTAATGTATTTATTTAAAATGTTAAGTATAAAATAAAAAAAGATAAAAAAAATTGTAATGGGCACAGCAGAACATGAGAGGATTGAAAATATGTGATAAATTTTCATTTTAAAAAGCATATACAATAATAGAAGAAATGGTATTCAGGATTATCCATCATTTCTTTGTTTCCTAGTAGGTTTTCTTTTGTTCTCTGCTGTGCATTTTTTACTTTATTCTTTTTTTCCCCTTTCTTCCCCTCCAAATTCCTGAAGCAGACTATAGTCAAGCATGGATATATTTATGTATACATATATACATACATACACACACATATACACTCATATACACACACATATATACATATGCATAAATACATCAAAATAATATTAATATGGCTGACATATAATGTGTATTTCACTCTTAATTGAATCTTTTTTAACTTTGGCTTTATCTGAGATCAATGATTTCTACCCCTCATTTTTTTCTAATAAATTCTGCTCCTGATCATTATTGTGCTTGTGTATATCTTGACTCCTATCCTTGCTAACTCTTCTATTTTAATTTAGCTTGTTTTGTCCCACAGATCCCTCCATTATCCTCTTTTTCCTTCTTCTTTATCCCATTCTCATTAACCTACACACTTTATCCCACTCCAGTTAATCAACACACCTTTCTATACCCATCCTTATCCTATTCCCTCCCCCTCTTTATAGATTTTGGAGGGTATTATACCCTTCTAAGTGTTATGCATATGTATGTGTGTGTGCGCGCGCGTATTGTTCCCTCTTTAACCCATTTCTGGTGTGAGTTGGATTTCAGAACTACTAGCTCTCCTCCTCCACCTAATTCCTCTGTGTCAATTCTTGCTCTTGCACTTCATATAACATAATGCCATTTTCTACAGTTTTGCTTCTTAGAGTCAGATCATATCAATTCATTTAATGTTACTCTTTAGTATGAGAGGGTTTTTTTAAACTTCAATATTCTCCTCTGAAGATGAACTCTGGTCTTCTCTATTTTCGTTTCAACTTTCTATGGGTGGGTTCTTTCTTCTTTGCCTGCTCATTTTTTTTAAAGAAGAGCTTGTTAGTACAATTACCTCTTGTCCTGTGATGGTGGCAGTGATGGTAGCCTCAAGACCCTTCTGGCCTAGAGAACCCCAAATCTAGAACTTCACCTCCTGTCAGTGCCCACAGTCAGTGGTATCCCTGCCCACTGATTCTGCACTAACCAGGTATGCTGGTCCCTCCTGCCCAGGGCCCTTTCTCAGCACAGCTGGGCCTGGCATCCCTTCCCTCAGTCTTCCTGGACTCAGACCCTAGACTCCCCACACTATCCAGGAGGTGAAAGTTCCTGTAGCTGGGGTGGAGGCAACTACCCAATTCATCTAACCCCAGGGCTCTAGCAGTTTTTGTTTTTTTGTTTTTAAGCAGAACTAGCCTGGAGGTATTTACACTTTACAGGGGCCAAATCTTTGCCCAGGTTTCTTTTCTCCAATCTCGGATTATTCCAGGAAAACCACCATTGTGCCCCAATTCCTATTTGCTTTTAGCCACTCTGTGTTCTCTCTAAGGTCCAGGTTTGTCTTATTTATGGGAAAAATCTGGAGACTGGAATTTTCTGACCTCCTCCACCATTTTCCCAAAATCCTCTCTCACCTTTTATTCTTCTTGACCTTTCTGCAATGTTTAGCATTGTCAATTAGCTTACTTTCTTTGGTACTTTTTTCTCTATGGATTTTTAGGATACTGCTCTCCTACTTTTCCTACTGTGTGACTGGTTCTATACTCCTTTGCTAGACTTTCATCCAAATTATTCCTCCTGTCAGGGGTCCCCAAATTCTGTCCTGGGCCCTCTTTTCAATTTCTATTCACTTGCTTATTTTATTAGTTCTGATGGTCCCAACAATTATGGAAATGAATCTCAAGTCTAACTTCCAGCCTTCCAAATCCAATTACTTTTTAAACACCCCAACAGGATGGCCCAGACATATCTTAACTCATTTTCTTTTTCCCAAAATCTTTACTTCTTTCTAACTTTCCTATTACTGTCAAGGGTAGCACTATTCTCCCAGGTACTGACTCACTTACTATCTAGATGTCATCTTTCATTCCTCAGTCTCCCTTATACACCCCCATATCCAGTTTAGTTGCCAAGTCTTGTTTCTACCTTAAAATTTCTCCCTTCTACCTCCTTGACATTTTTTGGTATATTTCCCTATCTTTCATCCCCATGGGTATAGGCCTTCATTACCTCATGTCTTGACTATTACAATAACCTGCTTCTCCAGTCTCTATTTTAGTCCATTCTCTCAGCTGTCAAACTGATCTTCCTAAAATACAAATTTTACCACATCACTTTCATATTCAACTCCTATGGCTTCCTAATGCATCCAAAATTAAATATAAAAATCTTGTTTGTCTTATAAAGCCCTCTATAGCTTGGCTTCTTCCCACCTTTCCTGTCTTTTTATAACCTTACCCTCTTCACTCTCCTATGTAATCTTCAGTGACATCTCTTAACTCCAAGCTTTTTCAATAACTGTTCCCCAAATCTCTTTCTTCTCTTAGTTTATTTTCAAGTCTCACCTAAAAGCCTACCTTCTTTAAGAAGCTGTTATTAATCCTAGTGCCTTCCTCCTGTTAATTATGTCCTATTTACACTGTTTATATCTTGTTTGTGTATAATTATCGTTTTCACGTCATCTCCTCCATTAGACTGAACTCCTTTAAAGCAGAACCTATCTTTTACTTAGCACAATGTCTCACCCACAGTTAAAAAAAAATTGACTGCATAAAGGGACTTCTTTCATCAGTATGTGTAATCTAATATTATTTCTCAATTGAGATTTAATTCAACAAATAATCATTAAGCTCCTATTATAATATGTGCAAAGCATTGTTCTAAATCCTAGAGATTAAAAAAAATTGATAAATAAATTCCAACTTTCAAGCAATTCATATAATGTAAATATGGAGATAATTGAAAAGGGGGGAGAGAAAAAATCTTTTTCTGTTACATTGTCTTCAGTTTTAAACAAAAACATACATCTTTTAAATAAAATATTTATTAGTTCTCTACTGTCACATATGTAGTCAAAAAAAAGAATAAGTTCCTATAAAGATAACCTTATGCAACCTTAAGATAAAGGGGAGAAAACTTTTAAAACTAACATAAAAACACAACATATACATGGAGTGCTAAAATTATGCTAAGTGTTCTCCTCACATGTACCTTAGTACTATGTTCCTGTTACAAATTACAGAACTCAGCTTGGTTAGAAACAGTGCAGATCATTTTTTCTCTATGAACAAAAGGAAATCAGACACAACATACTATGGTTCAAACAGGAATCTTCATCCTCTTTTTGCTCTCATTTCAAAATTGATTTGAGAAAATTTTAACTTCCTTGGTGAAAAGCTCTAAAAAGTCAGCCTTGTATATTTATTTAGTATTAGCTAATTAAATCCTCATTAATTTCAGAAAACATATTTTAGAAGTAGCAAATTAATAATCTGATCTCTAAATAACAGGGAAATAAAGAGAAATTAAATACTTGGGTTTTTCTCCAAAACTAACGACAATTAGAGCTCAGAAATTGTCTGATTTTTATGTCTTCATTCAAGCCATTCAGCTTCACCTTTAGAGACAGATCTACATCAGCATCTCCTGGTTTTATTCTTTATATTCCTCCTGAACGATTTTTGCCCCTCATGGACTGAATTAAAAGAAAATATCTGACAAGGTTGTACATCTTGACATCACATTAGTGTTTCTGCTCCATTCTCCCGTATCAGAAGTCTTGAACCAAATTTTCCTGCAGAAGGCCATTTCCACATGACAAAGAACAACATTCATTAATTTAATGAATATATGTCCCAATTAAAAGTTAAAAGTATATGACCTTTAAAATTAAATTACAAGGAAAACTTCTAACTGATATGCTAAAATACTATTATAACAAATTCCAGATGTTGAAGTAATTACCATTGAAGCAAGGCTTGAGAGATTGTAAAGTTAAAGGCATTCAAGAGACCACTTGAGTGAGTAACAGTGTGATAGTGCAGGCCCTACTTAATAGATTTTGCTAAGTCAGGAAGATAGTTTGTAGAAAGTTATTCAAAAATAGGACTTCAACTAAATTTTTTAAAATTTCTATAGGAAATCTCTGAGTTACTTATAAAGCTCTGCTTTACACACAGGCAAGAAGAAAAGAGAAGACACTTGACATAGTAAATAGCTGGACTCAGATATAAGACTATCTGAATTAATTAAAGCCCCATATTTGACATATCACTTAAAGTCTCAGTACCTCCAGGAAAATCTCTAAAATCATAGGACCAAAAAAGAGACAAAAATCTGATCTCCTTTAGTATTTTAAAATACTCTGAAGAAAAGAAGAAAGGAGAGAGGAAAAATGACAACAAAAGAAACCAAATAGTAGAGCAGAGGATATTTTTAACTGAAAAAGATCTTATTGATTATCTCATCAACCCTCCCCCCATTTTATATGATTAAACTGGAACCCAGATAGGCCAGGTGACTTGAAAATCTAGTCATTTTGCAATTAACAATGCTTCCTAACATTTTTGTGGGAGCCCAAAATTTAATCTGATCCTAGAAAGCCTCAGTTTCTAAACCTGAATTTATTTTAATTCAGAGTTTTAAATCTCATGTTAATTATCATCAGAAGTATTTCCTCTTGAATTATTAAGAGTTCATTTTTACTAGAAAATCAGTTGAGTGTGAAAGGGTAGAATGTAAATCTTATCAAATGCAAACTCCTTGAGGACAAAATCCATTATATATTTGTACTTTTAAACCAGAGAACCTTGCACATGGTAGGCACTTAATAAAATCTTGCTGAATTTAAATAAACTGAAGAATTAATCAAACTTCAAAGAAGGAATGAGAACAAAAACAGACAAATAAAGCCAGAAATATGGAAAAAAAAAACTCTGCAGATGCATATTTTAAGATTCAAACATCTTCTATGGAGCTTACAAGATTGTTTTTTCTAAAATATTGCAACATTACAGAGTGTTCTGAAATAGTGATATATTGCAGAAACTTAAAATCTAATGGGTTTCTCTCATAAAGAATCTGAAATGTTGTATGATCGAATACTACTTCAACACTTGGTAAATACATTGTTTTCTCAAATTCAATATTTGTCAAGTTACTTGTTTTGGCAGGTGGGGTGACTTTAGGGTGAATATTTGTTGTTAACAGAAGAATAAATTAGTTTCTCAGCATGAGCTGGCATTCCATAAAATCCATTCACAAAATAATTACTTACTGGAGGTTTTCATCATTGTAGCCCAGAATGAGAAGCTACATCTGTGTGCTCTACAAGGCAAAGCACTCATCTTTCAAAAAAATGATACAAACCAGGAAAGATTTGTATATAGGGATAAAAAAGAACATAGCAGTCCTGCTGTAAAAGTCCTTGCAATCCCAGAGATTTCCTGCAGAATTGAAAGTCAGCTATATGAAAAAACACCGTAATTCCACCATATGAACCATTTGAACAACACATACTTCTCTGTACTAAGGCTTTCTGCTTGTTTTAATATTCATTAAGTTAAAACAGTACCAAAGAATGAATATGTTAAGATTCCTCCTACTGCTTCTTTCAAGAGCTGGGAAAGCATAGGTTTTAAATACTGAATGTAATATCAGACATTTTTGGTAGGCTGCTTATTTTGTTCAATTTTTTCATCTATTTAAAATACTTTATTATAATAGATTGGTGTTGTTTGTCCCTTGTTCTCAATGAAGAGCATAACTCAGGGAGACATGTAAGTGAATTGGATTTAAGTGAGGGAGGCTGTGCAATCACCAGCCCCACTTTCTCCTCTAGGTCCTTCTGGGTCCAGTGCAAGATGCCTAGAGATGGCCCTGGATGCAGTGGGAGACCCTGGCCTTTTAAAGCTAACATTTTCAAGGTGATACAGTCTGACTGAAGTCACATCTATTCAACTAAAGCTAACAGAAATTGAGGGGGGAAATGGCTTCTTTTACCCATTCAAAAAAAAATCTATATGAAAGGGGAAGATGCTCTGGGTTTCTGGCCAAAGCAGAAATTACTGCTATTTACATTCACCCTGAATCAATCAGGACCCAAACCATGACCACTTGGGGTTTGGCCTGGGACCTATTGTTGGTCAATTAATGAGAGCCAGAGTGGTTTTAGTTTAAGGCATGATGTTTGAGAAAAGAAATCGAGCCAGTAAACCCCAAGATGTCTTGAAAGAGTTCAGTGATCTAAAAAGAAAAAAAAAGTTTTAAGAATGTTTGTAGATAAGTGTATGATACCCTATGTGGACAGAGGGAGGGAAGGAAAGGAGGGAAGTGAGAGAGAAAGGGAGGAAAAAAGAAGGGAGGAGAGAAGGGAAGGAGTTTCCCAAATGACCAGTTCCAATTGGGTCTCTAATGGGTCAGTTCTACTTCCAGAGGATGTTATTTGTTCTTCATTCTCAAAATTCATCAGGGAGGTGATACCATGACATGCAAGTGAATTCCCTCACATTACTTTATATAAAGGGCTCAAGATTTTTATTTTCTTCATTATTTTGTTCATTTTATAAAAAGAAAAGGGAGAATATTGAGGAAAATCTTTGACAAGATAATTTATAATGTCCGGACTAGCTCTGTGGAGGACCTCAGGATTAGCCTGAGTCCTTGATGTTAATGGAGGAGTGAAGGAGGTAGGAGGGTTACTTGGCTGATCAAAGATGGAGTCTGGAATCCGGAATTTTCTCTTGTGTCTATGGCTGAAAGACCTCTGTGGCCTTCCCTCAGGAATACTTCAAAATACTTCAGTACCATTACATCACTACCCCATATTGAGCATGTGCCAGCTATAGAATATTACATCATTACATCACATTAAATATCACACTAAGTATGTACTTAGCTAGAGAATCATTCTCTCATCAATCATACTGAGTCTTAAGTATGACTTTTCAGAGTTCCAGCCCTCTACAATAATTCATGTAAGGTTAGAATTAGGGTCAAGAATGACCATAGACTACAGCCATTTAAGAAGCCTGGAGAACAGCTACTTCTGGTGATCTTCCACCCACTGTGGCTCAAAGCTGAAATAGAGATATGGGATTCACTTATATGGGAAGCAATGTGAAAAGACCAGTGATTTTGGTGTCAAAAGACCTGGATTCAAATTTAATAAAATGAATGCCTTAAGAGACAGCTAGTTGGCTCAGTGGATAGAGCACTGACCCTGAAATCAGAAAGACCTGAGTTCAAATTTGACATCAGACACAACACTTACAAGTTGTGTGATCCTGAGCAAATTGCTTTGAGGAATTGCCTTGCAAAACAAATCACCAAAAAAAATGCCTCAAATTCTTATCTTTTATGGCTCTAGATCTATGAATCTCTCATCTTAACTCCCATCCATTCTTCCTTCATAATGTCTTATACCTCTTACCCTACTGTATTACTTCCTTTTTTCAGTAGTTTATTTTCCCTAATTACATGTAAAAATAATTTTCAACATTCATTTTTAAAATTGAGTTTCAATTCTCTCCCTTCCTCTCCACTCCCCTCATTGAGAAGGCAAGCTCTGTGATATAAATATGTAGTCATTTTCTATATTTATTTCTATATTTCTATATTAATCATGTTGTAAAAAGAAAATATAGACCAAAAATCTCAAAAAATAAGGAAAGTAAATATACATACATATATACATACACATTCACAGACACACAATCTATATCCAGAGCCCACCAGTTCTTTCTCTAGAGATCGATAACATTTTTCATAAGAAACCCTTCAGAATTGTCTTGGATCATTGTATTGCTGAGAATAGCTAAGTTGTTCACAGTTCATCATACAATATTGCTGTTCTCCCAGTTGTACTCATTTTACTTTGCATCAGTTCATGAAAGTCTTTCCAGGTTTTTCAGAAAGCATCTAGCTCATAATTTCTTAAACTTAAAGCATAATAGTATACCATTACAACCTTATACAACACTTGTTCAATAATTTCCCAATTGATGGTCATCCCAGCAATTATCAATTCTTTACCACCAGAAAAGAGCTGCTATAAATATTTTTGTTTTGATTTTTTTTTCTCTTTTGGAATATAGACCTAGTAATTGTATTACTAAGTCAAAGAATATGCACAGTTTTAGAGCCCCTTGAGCATAGTTCTAAATTGCTGGTTGAATCAGTTCACAACTTCACTAATATTGCAAGTGTATCAACATTTGTCATTTTTCTTTTCTTTCCTATTAGCAAATTTAATAAGTCTGAGGTAGTAATTAAAACTTGTTTTAATTTGCATTTCTCCAATAAATAGTGAATGAAGAACTTTTACTGCACCTGGAAAATGACTTCATATTTTAAAATAATTTATCAATTGGGGAATGGTTCTTGTTTTTATAAATTTGACCCATTTCTTTATATATTGGAGAGATGAGATCTTTATTAAAGAAAATTTCTTCAAAATTTTTTTCACTATTATTATTGCTAATTTATAATGACGAGTTACTACCCTGGATACCTTAGAGTCAGCCAGAGTCAGGATAAACAAAAGTCTTTATTCTTGGTCTTTTTGGGTCAAAGTCAGGGCAATAGATATAGGAATCTCCACACCTCCTTTCCTGCTTGTCTTACTCCACCCTCTGATCTCTCTCACACTTCTCAGTCTACACCCACAGATCAAGCCAGCACAAAATAGTTGGGCAAAGTCATTCTCCAAACATATGTTAATAGAGTATTGTCCAACTGGTAATTAGCTTTAAGTGGTCAGTTATCTAAGTGCATCTGCTCAGTTCCAGCCTTTTACACTAATTTTTTCCCTGCATCCTTTCAACCTTTCCCCAGGTTTATTCTATTCATTCTCTCTCTCCTTTCATCTTTTTCCTCCTCAAAAGTGTGTTACTTCTGACTAATAACTTCTCCAATCTATCCTCTCTTCTTTGAGCACTCCCTTATTCTGTTATCCTCTTTACTTCATGCTTTTTTGTAGGGTAAGAGATTTCTGTACTTAATTGAGTGAATGTGTTATTCCCTCTAATTTCTGTAAGATTAAAATTCAGGCATTTCCTATCATCTTCTCCATTTTCCCTTCTACTATAAAAATTCTTTCTTGACTCTTTTCAATGAAATAATTCACCCCATTCTACCTCTTCTTTTCCTTTTCTCACAATGTACTCTTTCTCATTTTTAATTTTATTTTTTAGCTATTATCCCATAATATTAAATTCAAACCTGTGCTCTCCATCCAATATATTCCTTCTAACTGCCCTAATAATGAGAAAATTCTTATGAGAATATAGGAAAGCATATAGTTTAACCTAATTAAATACCTTATGATTTCCTTTTCCTGATTTATCTGTTCATGCTTCTCTTGAGTATTGAATTTGAAAATCAAATTTTCTATTCAGTTCTGGTCTTTTCATCAGGAATGCTTATAACTTCTCTATTTCATTAAATATCTATTTTTTTTTTCCTGAAGAATTTTACTCAGTTTTACTGGATAGATGATTCTTGTTATCCTGGCTCCTTTGCCCTTTAGAATATCATATTGCAAATCCTTAATGTAAAAGTGGCTTAATCTTGTGTTAACCTGACTGTGACCTCCATAATACTTATATTATTCTTTCTGGATGCTTGCAGTATTTTCTTTGTGACATGGAAGCTCTAAAATTTAGCTGTAATATTCCTGGGAGTTTTCATTGTGGGATCTTTTTCAGGAAGTTATTGGCTGATCCTTTCAATTTCTATTTATTTTACCCTGTGGTTCTAGAATACCAGGAAAGTTTTCCTTGATGATTTCTTGAAAAATTGTGTCTTGGCTCTTTTTCTGATCATGGTTTTCAGGAAGTTCAATAATTTAAAAATTATCTCTCCTGGATTAATTTTCCAAGTAAATTGTTTTTCCAATGAAGTTTTCTTCTATTTTTTTTTTTTTGTTCTTTTGGTTTTGTTTTATTGTTTCTTGATATCTCAAAGAGTCATTAGCTTTCACTTGATCAGTTCTAATTATTAAAGAACTTTTTCTTTAGTTAGATTTTATATCTTCTTTTCCATTTGGCCAAGTCTGTTTTTAAGGCATTCTTCTCCTCATTGACTTTTTATGCTTCCTTTACTATTTGGCTTTGCCTGTTTTTAAGGCACCTTTTTCCTTCATTTTTGTGTCTCCTTTACTAAGTTGTTGACTCTTTTTTTCACAATTTTCTTGTATTATTCTGATTTTTGTTCCCAATTTTTTTATCTCTTATTTGATTTAAAAAATCCTTTTTGAGCTCTTCCTTGACTTCAGAATAATTCATATTTTTTCTTTGAGGCTTTGGATGTAGAAGTTTTGACTTTATTGTCTTCTTCTGTGTGGGTATTTTGATCTTCCTTGTAACCAAAGTAACTTTCTAAAACCAAATTTTTATTTCTGATATTTCTCATTATCCATGCCAAATTTTTAACTTTTAACTTATTACTAAAATAGGGCTCTGTTTCTAGGGTGGTGAGAGCACTGATCCAACCATCAGGAGTTTTGTGTAGCTATTTTCAAAGATATTTCTAAGGAACTGTAAATTTTCAATTCTTCCAAAAGAGGAGGAAATTTACTCCTCTCCTGGTCTGTGTGCTCTGATCTGCAAGTGACCCCAAGCATCTACAACTGTGAAAAGGGTACCCATTCCACTTTGACCACAAGCTCTGATATACTACTGCTCCTCCTCACCCTGGTATTGCCACCCAAGACTGCAACCTGGACCCAAGTATGGCAAAGCAAGAGAGTCCTGTTTCTGCCCACCTTGCTAGCAAAGT